>NC_056732.1:393164092-393236592 GCF_019279795.1 Protopterus annectens | reverse complement strand
TGGTTTCTCCCATTAACATCATCAGTGTGATCTAACCCATTTCCCAAAAACAACACTTATATACTCTTAAAAAGACATCACATGCTGTAGAATTAATTATAGTATCCAATTCATTAATTAACTAGTAGCATTATTAACACTGCTAGTATATTTCTTTAAATAATATATCAGTCTATCAAACATATAAAACATATAAACATACATATAAATATAAATGCATGCATCTCTCTCTCTCTCTCTCTCTCTATATATATATATATATATATATATATATATATATATATATATATATAATATGTATATGTGTGTGTGTGTGTGTGTGTGTGTGTGTATGTATATATATATATATATATATATATATATATATATATATATATATATATATTTATATGGCTTCCATACACTAGATCGAATTTTCACTAATTCGAAATAGTGCATGGAATGCTCACTGCAGCAAAAGTGCACTTAACCGAAAGTGCACTTACGCGAAGTTCAGTACAACGAACGGGTGTTGTACTGAAATTCCATGCAGTACTCACGGACCTTAGGGTTAGGGCACAAGTCACAGTAAGGGGATAGTACTGGAGTTTTACTTAAGGAAATTAACCACTTGGCCACCTAAAAAAAACAAACAAAAAAAAAATAAATGGAAGCAAATCAAACCCACCCAAGTGGGAGGCTTCACCCCCCAACTAAATATACCAACTCCAAGATCATATTATAATAGGGATAAGGGCAAAGTTCACCATGATCAACAAGTGGTTAGTTTCCCGGAGTAAAACTCCGGTGATCCAGGTTTTTGTTAAAAATAAAGTTTTCAGCAAAGTTATCACATGGATGAGATTTTCTGGTAAGTGACATTTCGATAATACAAAGGAGACCCATATAAATATATAGAGAGATATATATACATATATAAACATGTTCTGAATGCAGTTTAATGACTCAACCTAACTATTAGACATCTAGTGGCTCAAAAAAGATGTTATGTCCTCACCATAATGTTCCATCTGTATCGTCGATTTTCATTCTTCCTCAACATGTGGGTTCAGATATGATCTCTTATCCGACTCGGCCGGTATCTACAGCTCGTGGATACTGCAAACTCTCAAACACCTCCCTTATCCATAATGCTCTAGTCCCCTCTATACCTCAGATCTTGTTTGCTACCCTTTATTGTTAAATAACAATGGAAGAAATAATGGTTATATGCGAAACCACTTTATGGAGCTCAAAAACAGGAACTTTAGTTCCCATAGTATATTCTCATTCTTCCAGAAGTCATAAACAAAAGGTAGGGGGTTGGAGGGAGGGGAGTTGAGGAAGAATGAAAATAGCAACACAGATGGAATGTTAGTGAGTACATAACTTCTTTATCTGATGTTGTCAATTTTCATTCATTCCTTAATGTGTGACAGAGTCCCCAGCTACCTGAATCCTGGGCGGACTCTAAGGAAGGATATTCTTGAGTACTGTTGAGCTGAAGGGTGCTCTTCCCCTAGATATCAGATCAACTTTGTAATGAGTAATAAAAGTATGAGGATTAGTCCAAGTAGCTGTAGCACAAATATCATCCATGGGCGATCTGGATAGAAATACTGAAGAGGTTGCCATGAACCTGGTTGAATGAGCCCTCATGGCTTTTGCCAAAGATAAACCCAATTTATTGTAGGCAAAAGAAATGCAATCCTTTAGCCACTTAGCTAAAGTTACTTTGATAACTGGCTTTCCCAATCTTGATTCTGAAAAAAGAGACAAATAATTGATCTGATTTTCTGAATTTTTTAGTTCTATGCAGATAGAAACGCAATTGTCTGTGAACATCCATTAAGTGTAAAATGTAATCCCCTTTGAGAAATTTGGAAGGAAAACTGGGAGACAGATAGTCTGATTAATGTTAGATCCTGACACCACCTTAGGAAAAGAGGATGGATTGGTTCGTAAGGACATCCTATCTTTATGAAAAATTAAGAGGTTGAGAAGATAAGGCTTGAAGTTCTGAAAATCTTCTAGTTATTATGGCTACCAAAAATATAGTTTTCCAAGTTAAAAACTTTAATTCACACTTTGCAGCTGGTTAAAATGGTGACTGAGTCAGGGCTTGTAACACTAAAGTCAAATACCATGGTGGAGTAGGATCTTTATAGGGGAGTCTCAGTGAAAAGGTTCCTTTTATAAATGCCTTACAAAGCTGTGAGGAAACTAAGGTAGAATTGTCAGCTCCTATATGAAATTAGAAATGGCAGCTAATTGTACTTTAACCATTGAGGAACTAACCTCTTCATTAAAAATAGCACCCAGAATTCAAGAACTTCGGATACCGGTGCTGAAAATTGGTCAGTGTCTTTCTGTTGTGCTCAAAAAACAAACTTTTTCCTTTTAGTTTTGTAAATCTTCCTAGTGGAAGCTTTGTGGGAAGACAAAATAATGTGATGGCAGGGGAGGAGAGCCTGGGCTGCCGTGCTATCAATGGAATTGGAGAAACCATGAGGTCAACTTTAGGCCCAAAATGTCTGGGTGAATCATGTCTGTCGGGTGAGACAGAAGGTCTGGAATTGGGACCAGGATCCAAGGATGATGAACTAGATGAGGCCAAAGGAGGGAGAACCAAATATGACAAGGCCAGTAAGATGTAATGAGGATGACTGTGCTTTTCAGTTGAGATGCTTTCTGAAGAAACTTGGGGATTAGAGGAGTTAGGGGTGTAAGCATAGAGGAGGTCTGGGCCCAATCATGGAGGGAAGTGTTTCTCAGTGACTCCCATGCAGGGGGAATCAGGGAAAAGAACCTGCTGCACTTGTTGAAGAGAGATGCAAAGAAGTTGCATCATGGTTATCCCCATTGGCAGAATATCTTCTCTACAATTATTTTGTTGAGAGACCACTTGTGAGGCAATAAGATGGACCTGCTCAGCTTATCTGCTATCACACTGGATTTCCCAAAAATGTGCATTGCTATCAGAAATCAATTGGAGAAGATCACCCATTGCTGCACTCTCAACACTTATCGACATAAGATGTAGGATCTGATTCCTCCTTGTTTGTTGATATACCAGATTACTAACATATTGTCCATCTGAATCACAGCTGTCCCTAAAGAGAGAGAGTCTTGGAAGCCATGCAATGCTAGGAGAACTGCTGTCATTTCTAGGAGATTGATATGTGTGTTGGTCTCTTCTGGGGACCAGGTGCCTTGGCCTGTCTTTCCCAAGAAATGTTCCCCACTTAAATTGGGATATGTTTTTGGTCACTATGACCTTGTGCTGAGGAAGTATGAAAGGGCAAAAGGGACGGCCTTGTAAAATCTGTTCCTAGCAAACCCACCACATAAGGTACCTTTTGCATGCCTGAGTTATTTTAATCTGGGTGGACAAAGGCTGGTACAGGAGGGTCTATATCATATGAGAAAATCACACAAATTGCAAATGCTCATAATAGTGACACTACCAGACCTTGAACTTCCTATTGTGGGAGGCTGTGCCTCCCACACCCCCGGCTAAATATATATTCCAACTCCAAAATCGCACTACAGTGAGGAAAGGGCAAATATCCCATTCTTCACTGTACCGCAATCTCAGAAAAAACACTTTGAGGTCCAATACATTCAATATTATGAGCATTTGCAATTTGTGTGATTCGCTCATATGATAGAGACCCGGTACAGGATGGACCACTGACTTGCCAGAGGGCATGGAAGAATTCTCATATGGCATCTTGCCAATGGAACCAGAATTATGGCAATAGACATTGACTCTAAAGCCTGTAAAATCAGTTGTGCTTACAGTGAGGAATTCTGAATTATCTTTTTGACTTGAAATCAAATAATTTGCACCCTTGGCAGGGGAAGGGAGGCTGTCACTGATACAGTATTAAACAAGGCTGCTGTGAATTCTAGCACTTGAGCTGGTTCTAGCTGAGATTTGTAATGCCTAGGTGAGAGCACAATTGGAGTACATAATCTTTTGCTTTGATCAATAGATGTCAGGTTGGAGTGGTTATGAGCCAGTCGTGCAGGTAAGGAAATACTTGGAATCCATGCAGTCCCAAGTGAACTTCTGCTACTGCCATGGATTTGGTAAACACCCAGGGGGCTGTGGTGAGGCCAAAGGGCAGAGCTCTGAACTGGTAATGATTGGCTCCCAGATGGAATGGTAGATATCTTCTGGGTTACCTGTTCATTTTTATGTGATAGTATGCATCTTGAAGATCTCTTGAGCATATCCAGTCATCCTGATGCAGAAATGGCAAAATGGACTGAATCATGACCATCTAGAATTTTGTGTACTGAACCAATTTGTTCAGAACACTGAGATTCAAAACTGGTCTCCAGTCTCCTGTTTTCTTTGGAACTAAAAATAATCTTGAGTAGGTTCTGGACTCTCTCTGGTCTGGGGGAACCTCTTGGATGACTCTTTTTCCTAGCAGCTTTTTTCTTTCTTTCTTGTGCCACTTCTTTCCTCTGACTGGGTGGAACATCAAGAATCTTGTTTAACCTTATTGGGGAGGGGAGGGTATTATATAATCTCTGTAGAAAATCTTCTGCACACAGGTATCTGTTGTGATGTCTAGCCAGGCTCTCTGATGGAGGGATAAGTGACCCCTGACTGACTCCAGAAATGGGCAATTGGGCCTCCTTTCAGGAGTGCTGGTAGGATCTGTCAAAGAAGAAATCCCTGATCCTTGTATCTACAGGTATCCTCTGCTGCGTGGGTAGTGTCTTCTGTTTGAATTCTCCCCTCTGCCCCTGGGGGAACTATCTTCATGTGTGCCACAGAAAGAAACATGGGAGTTTTTGAACCACATTTTCTGACCACCTCATTGATTCCTAGAGAAGGTTCCTTGAGGGTTCCAAAAACATACTCTCACTGCAGACAGGGTCTTACCATCTTGTTCACACCTGGGTAGTGTGTCTTTCACTCTGGGGCCAAACAACAAACTTCTGTCAAAAGGAGCCTTGACGAAGGATGACTTGAAGGGCTCCAGAAACTCACACAAGTGCATGCAGGCTTATCTCCTAATGGATAAGCCTTAACCTGCTTTTCTTGAGGTACCTTCAGCCGCAGGTGAAATGAGCCTCATAGATGAATTTGATATGGGCTGTAGGGCAGCTATCTGTTTGCAATGGAAGTCTTTGACTCAGTAGATATTGTTCTTGAGAGGGATTTGGAGAGTTCTGTAATCAAATCCCTCTGAAATCTGGTGAAGTGCACTGAATAATTCAGTGATCTTAGTGTGAAAGTTGCTGAAGCATAAACACACTTCCCAAATCTGTCCAACACCCTAGACTCCCAGTAAGGGTGGTGAACAGATGAACTCTGCTCAGCAAGTTCTTTCTTTGCGACCTCCACTACATCCATGACATTAACTGGTACTCCTTTGCTCCAGAACTCATTTTCCCTTCAGTGGTGCCAGGATACTCTCTGGCCCCTTAGGAATCAGCTCAACAGAAGCAGGTTCTTTCCATCCCCTCCAAGAGATCAAATCAATGAGTTCATCGGCAGGTGGAGTCACCCAGGAAGTAGATGGGCCAGACCCAAATGCCTCCAGGAAAACCGATTCCTCTTGGGAAGTGTTATTGGTAGACCTACCACGCCTTTGCTTAAGGATGTCCAAAATACCTCCAAAGGAGACATTGTCAGATGGTGATCTTGGGGACCCTTTCCCTTCATCAAAATCGATATCTTCTGTGACCAACTCCTGAGGGGAGTCTAAGTGTCTCCTTTTGCACTTTCTCCTCCTAGAGACTTCTTCGGTGGGATGCTCCGGAGAAGTATCAAAACATATAAGTATACTCTTCAGGGTAGCCTAGAGACTTTGGGCTGGCTGTCCCTGTGGAGTAGAGTGTTGAGGCTCAAGGCACAAAGACATATGGGATCCAGAAGGAAGATCCAGTGGGGGGAATTGTCTGTCTGAACACTCTCTCTCTACCACCTCAAAATCAAAATGCCCTTGGGAGAAGGATGCTGATGGAGCTGATAAGACATGCTTATGGACTGCCATTTCCCTCTGACCTGAAGGCAGCCCACCCAAGCTGTCCAATGTTGAGGCTCCAAGGAGCAGAGATGGCTCCAAGAGCTTTGGAGATTACTCTAACACCTCAGATCTGACAATGATGCTTCGCTCTAAGAATCATCTGCCCAGACACGCTCAGAGCAGGTCCGCACAGAAAATATATCAAAGCCAAAGTTGCAACAGAAGGTCCCAGAAAACTCAGATCCAAGGGCTCTGAAGCCAAAGGATGGACCAGAGGAAGGAGCCAAGATGGGTAGAGTAATACTGGTAAAGATCTCCGGACCCGAAGGGGTAGGAGCCAGGAGAACTCCCATCTGAATCTGTGCTGAGAGAAACTTCATCATTCAATCCACATCTGCCTCTGCAAGACTTCTGGAAGAACAGGAAGAAGAGACGAGCGAAGGTGACTTACAGTGAAGCCAACTCTTTAAAAGGGGGGATGGTAGCCAAGAGGTGACAGGGTCCAGAGAAGACACATACCAGGTCTGGAAGAGCTGTTTTGCCTCCGACTGAACCATATCCAATGAGATAGACCTTGTATCCAAAACAGTCGAGTACGAGGATTTAGTCTTCAGATCCAACAGTTTTGAGATTTTCCAGGCTGGCTCTGTGGTCAGATAAGAAGAAGGAATGAAGGATCCAGAATGTTTCAGTTGCAGCTTTCTGGACTCTTTTTTGTCTGCCTTGGAGGATTGAGCTCCAGCCAATGACTCAGAAAAAACAAGTTGGAAGAAGTCCTTTCAATATAAATTTGTTTTTATGATTGATCAATGCCCTGGGGTTAAAGGCTTTGCAGAGGTTGCAGGACTCCTTCAAGTGCATGGGGCCTAAACAATACACACTGGAATTGTGGGCATCAGGCAGAGGGGCCCATGCTCTCTGCATTTCTTGAAACGCAAAGATTTTTCAGCCATTTCAAAAAATTAAGTACTAGAAAAAAGGGCAGAATTTTTTTTTAATAGAAAAGTCAGAAAGTCAGAAAAATTACCAACAATGGTAATGTAAGTGTGACTATAAAGATAAAAGAGAAAAGTACAAAAATAGCAACAATGGTGATGAAGTTACACTGAAGAAACATAAGAGAAGGGAGGTAAAAAAATCATTAAAATAGAAAGAAATTTAAAGACATCCAAAAGGGAAGAAATATTATTTCACTTATATCTTAGGAATACACTAACACTTGAGAGCTGACAGTGACCATGTCTTTATGAGAAGACAGCAAATGAGATCTGAGGTATGGAGGGGGACTAGAGCATTATGGGTAAGGGAGGAGTTCAAGAGTTTGCAGTATCCATGAGCTCGAAAAAGCAGCTGAGTCAGATCTGAGGATCCGACCCAAACCCACATGTTGAGGAACGAATGAAAATTGACATCAGATCCTTAATTACATTTAAATCAAAATTTATTATTAAATAATACAAAACCTAGAACTCATAAATATTACTCAAGTCCTGGTTTATAAATAGCACAAAGATTAATAATCCACATTTTTTCTTTTTTCTTTAAAATTTTATGTTTATTTTCCAAAGACAAACCGCCAATAACAGAATCAATACAAATGAAAAAAAATGTGCAGTAACATGTTTCAGCTTATGTTTATACAAAGTACTTCTGTCTTGCTTACATTTTAAATCACTCAAATGAACAGCAATACGTTGATTCCAAGATCTTGATTTCTGATCCACATAAAAGGCACCACAGTGGCATGCATACATATATATATATATATATATATATATATATATATATATATATATATATATATATATATATATATTTATATATATATATATATATATATATATATATATATATATATATATATAAAACCCATTCAGAACTACAAGTAATCAAATGTCTAATGGTATATATTTTTGATGTATTTATTGAGCTGAAACAGTTTTTGATACAACCTTACAATAAACACAATTGCCACAAAAAATGTTACCATACATTGTATTAATCACTAAATCATGATCTTCTACCTTTCCTCTTTTAAACCAGGATAAATGTTCACCAATATTCTTACCACATTGAAAACTAAATCTACACACATCATCAAGACGTTAATCAAAAAATGTATAAGCTTTCAAAAGGTATCAATACTTATTAACAACTTCCCAAATTTTAAAAGTATTAGTACCAAATGAAGTTACCAATTGCAAAAAAAAAGGCGAATGTTAGGTTTAAATGTAAGCAGGGTAATTCAAAACTGAAAAGCTCTTCTAAATCCAATGCTATTGAATCTAGTGTTTCTGACGTTTCATCTAATACTCATACAAAAACCAATTTGATTGATGTGATTGATGCTAATTCACTTTTAATAAAAGATCAAATGTGCAAAAAACCTTTAGGTGAGTAGGCAGAAAACATTAACGAACAAGTAGAGCTTTTGTTCAGAACAATAATATAAAGGACTCTGAGATTGACTTAATTGTTAATTTTGTCTCCATATGGACTGTTGATTATTGAAATAGATTTGTTAAATAAATGTTTGAATTTTATTCCATCTTTTCATGTTTCACAATATTGTACTATTATGAACATTAAACATTTTTGTTAGACTTTAAATCTTAAGGTTATTTATAATCAAAACCAAAATAAAGCGGCTGGTCTTGATGTTTTGTTTCGTTTTAAAAAAATCTAAGTTTCAGCCTTCTTATCATCCTACCATTAAATTGTTTGAGTGGTGTGTGCATTGTGAATTGCAAAATAATCAAGCCAAAATATTTAGGAACTTTAATTATAATTATGATATCAATAATTATGATATCAATAAGCAGCAGAAAGCTGGTCTTAATAATTTGGCTAAAAATGAACACTTGGTAGTTTTTAAGGTTGATAAGGGTGGGGCTGTTATTATTTGGGATTCTAATGATTATAATAACTAAGTTTTGAGACAATTGAGTGATGGAGTATCTTATTGCAAATTACCTTTTGATCCTACTGCTGAGTTTAAAAGATTTATTGATAGTTTTTTGTTGGTTGCTACAGAATGTGGTCGTATTTCAGAATACATTTGTTCTTCGTTAATAGTGGATATTCCTAAATCACATAAATTTTACATTTTACCCAAGTTTCAAATCTATTGATAACCCACAAGAGTGACCAATAGTGTTTGGGTGTGGCTTATTAATTGAATCATTATCTGCACATCTTGAAAGTCAGTTTAAGCTGTTATTCATGTTGGTCAGGGCACATTTGAAAGTTACCACTGAATTTTTTAAATTAATGGCTGATGTACAGGTTCTGAATCATGCATATATGTGTACTATGGATATACAGTCTTTATATTCCACATGATGGTGGTATACAAACAATTAAGTATTGGTTATATTGGGCTCAGTTGTATTCTGATCAACACTGTGAATGTTTGTTAAGACTGCTGGATCATGTGTTGGAACATAATGTGTTCCAGTATAAGGATAGTTGTTATTTACAGATAAAAGGAACAGCAATGGGTGATTCTTTTATGGGTTATTTGGAGGAAAGCTTGATTTATAGTGAAAGTAACATCTTTAGGCAATATATGGATATGTGACATTGATATCTGGATGATAGTTGGTTAATCTTTAGGCAATATATGGATATGTGGCATCGATATCTGGTTGACTGTTGGTTAATTTGGCCTGGCTCCATAGAGATGTTGAAAACATTTGTTTGTTATTTGAATTCTAATTCTTTTATTAGGGTTTTTGTGGCTAAATTTCACTTGTGTAATGTTGAATTTTTGGATTTGAGTGTTACTAAATTGATTGATGGTACTATGTTGACTAGTTTATATCGTAAACCATTCACTAAAATGCATTACGTACTGCAACTCCATTACTCGTTAATTACTCCCAATCTACTTTTTCCTTGTCCCCTCACCTAATTATACTGGGTCTGCATAACCACATATTGTTTAAAACTTAATACTGGACGCATGCTCTCCTAACAATGCATTCTCTGCTCCACAGCCCTGTCAAGTTCTACATTAACACACTTAAAATGTGTGTTTTTGGAGCTAATAACAGACATATTTAATAGTATTTAAGGACCATAAGAGGGTCTTGCTGACAAACCTCTCTACTGCCCACATTTTAATGTTGCTGATGATAGTTTAGACAGACAATAATTAGCCTAGCACCCTACACACTAAGTCTTACTGATTGTCTCAGAGGCTGCCCAAAGCCACAAAGAGGGTCTATTACATCACTACCTTACTCTGGAAAGTAATTTCATCTCTGATTGGAAATTTGTGCTCTCCCCACCTCCCATGATCCTCTGTGCATTTAAAAAATACCCTTAGCATTCCATTCCATCTTTTCTCTCTTCAATCTTCCTGGGTTCTAACCTCCCCTCCAGTGATTTGCACTGATTGCCTAGGCATTTGTGCATAGCTGAATAAATGTGTTTCAGGTACTAGAATCTTTTCCTTACTCTAGATAACCACCACTAAACTTGTAAATATCTGTATAACAGACTGCATTTCCAAACAAGTAACAAATGTAAACTAGTGCACCAAGGGTTACCTACATATATACTAAATGGCTATTGGAAACAGACTGTGACTGTGTGTAAGTGCTATAATGACTGCATAGTTGTCTTTTGATGTTTAATTATGTGATATTTGTGGCTAATTTTCATTGAAGCTTCATCCGTTTCACTGAGTGATACATTCAGCATGCGTCTAGACAAAGTGGAATATCTGCTGTTATGAGTTTATTTGAATAGATGTACATTTAATAGAGTGGATAGTGCACATGACCTAGCATTACTATCATGAAAATGTATCCGTTTTTCTCTTTTGCTGCTACGACAAATGTTGTTTATTAATAGTCTGAGATTGTAATGAATGTAATCTGTTCTACTTACTAGTTGAAATTTTTACCTGTGGTCTCACTCCTTACTATCCCTTTAATCTACCCCTGACTGGCTCTTGCTGTTTGTTTTACTTTCTGTTGAGCTATTTACCTGTGGTATCTCTCCTCACTATCCCCTTAATTTAACTTCTTGCTGTACTATCCCTTTGATCTGGCTCTGCTTGACTTTCTCTCCTCCTTATTTTTAGCCCTTTACTCACACTGTTTTACTCATCCACCTACCTTACCTGTTTCTTTTCCCTTCTTACTATACTGTATTATTGACTTTTTCTCTCCTTCTTATTTTTAGCCCTTTAGTCACGAAGGATCTGGCTCTGCTCAACTTTCTCTATCCTCCAAATTTTTTGCCCCTTAGTTGCATTGTTTTAACTTATCCTCTTACCGTCCTCTCCTTTTCCCTCCATACTGTACTATTATATTGACTTTCTCTCTCCTTCTTATTTTAGCCCTTTAATCACACTGCTAAGTTATTCATTTACCTTACCTGTTCTTTTCCCTCCTTACTGTAATATAATTTACCTAGCCACAGGCCCTTTGCAGAACCACAAAACTGGGCTAGCATAACTCTGTCCTCTTCTGTCCTATAGTACCCCACTCCACACCATCTCAGCTGTATTCTATCCAGTACTGTTTGCTTCTGTCTGAACACTGTTCACTGTTTTTCCATTTTTTTATGTAAACACATACTTTTATAGCAATACTAAAACTCCTTAAAAACCTCATGACAACATCACCTATGAACCCTAATCTTTCGCCTTGTTCTCTCTCTCTCATTTTAGGTGCTAAGCAGGCTTGCTGTCTACATTACTTCCTGAGAACTAGTCAAGCCTCCCAATAATAACTACCACAAAGAATCTCCTGAGGTAGAGCCGATAATTAAAATGCAAAGTATGTTTCTGTAACTTTGCTTAAGAATTGGACTAGTGAGTACCCTTAAGTTATCCACCGCACTTCACCGGCTCTACTTTGTCTCCCCTACCCCCACTCCACTTTTCTCCTTGTCCCCTCTCTTAATTATAATAGGTCTGTGTAACCACATATTGCTTAAAACTCTCCTAACACTGTATTCTCTGCTCCACAGCCCTCTCAACTCTCAAGGTAGGAATACATGTCAAGTTCTACATAAACACACTTAATTTTGCTTAGTTTTTGTAGCTAATAACAGACAAATTTAATAGTGTTTAAGTCTCATAAGAGGGTCTGGCTGACAAATCTCCCCACTGTCCACATTTTAATTTTGCTGACGTTAATTTAGATACACAATAATTAGGCTATCACCCTAAACACTAAGACTTACTGATTGTCTCTGTGGCTCCTCAAAGCCATGAACAGGGTCCTGCCTGGCCTGCTCTGTTTGCCTTAGCTTTACTTGGGCTCACTCCACTCTCCTACCCTAGCCCCTTTCCTACTCACCCCTAGATCAACTAGATTTATTTTTCACCAAATCACTCCCACAAAACACAACTATCCAATCAGACAGTCTTTCCCTTATCTGTTATCAACTCCTTTTCCCTCCCCTCCCATCTAACCAATACTTTTTATCTTACCACCCCTGTGACAAAACCATAACTGATATTAATTAAGTGACTTAATAATACTTAACTACTTCCATCCTACTTACCTAAAACTAATCAACCCATAGTATCACAGCTACTCATACTTTCTACTTCTCATAAATACCTTGCAAATGTATACTACATACAAAACATTTCTCCTTATCCTAGACAACTTAGTGAAACCAAGATGGCAACCCTGTATGCCATACTACTTGTAATTCTTACAACAGCTGCCTAGCTCATAATTTAGCATGTTCAGCTAGCTACAACCCAAGCCAACTACAAAACTGCATCCATTTATTCCCATCAAAAACAATTGTCTCATTTAGAAATATCCCCTGCCTTATACAATAGTAATATCTTGCAGGAAAATAAATCATAATATACTTCCACCTAAAAAAAAATAAAAAAAACCCTCACATATTTGTTAGAAGCAGTGTCATCTTGTTCCCTAGTCAATTCACTAGCCAGTTCCTTGGTTTTGAATCTATAACAGCAGAGCCATCAATGGGAATATTTCTATGGAACCAGACTCCGATAGTGGTCCTCAGAAGTGTAAGTCCCCTTTTTTAATTGGAAAGGATGCTTTGTTTCTACAAGAATATAGTGTACGAATCTTAACCAATGCATACAAAGTGACATTGTTCACCATTTTCTTGTGTTCCCCATTTCTTTGCTTTAAACCATAATAATGCAATGGTGTGCATTACGCACCAACCTGAAGCATCGGTGAATGGCAGCAATATAAGTAAATGCATTTTAAAGTACCATTATACTGTAATATTATATTACATTGCAATTATTATATTATAATATTAAAAGGGCAGCAGAGGGGGTGCTACCAGATTGCGCACCAAATGTGCAGGGCAGTGGTGCTGTAGCCGGAAAGTGGGGGCAGGAGGATCCCTTGGGACAGGCCTACCCCACTGTGCTGGGGGGAAAAAAATAAAAATCAACAAATAAAAAAAGAGAGAAGATAAGGGTTGGGGTGAGTGGAAAAAAGGAAGAACATTAGTAACTTCATATGTGACATATAAAGCATTGATACAATTTACTCTATTCTGTTACTTTTACTTTTAACACTACAAACTCCTAACTAATTTCTTTATTACTTTTAAGACTACTCTGTTCATAACAGATGCACACTATACTACAGATTGCAGTCAGCAATCCTTGATGTGTGCACATATTGCACATATGCATGTTCCAATTATACTGATTACAATTTACAGCAGGCCATGGTGCCACTGCTTTAGAGGTCTGATGTTACATTCCAATACCGATGAAAACTTAACGGTATTGTATATTTGGGAAGTGTGGGTTTTGAACCCACAATCTCTGACTACACTGTGATACTGAACTGTTGTGTTGGCCTACAGACTAATAGATACATACTTCCTTATTACAGTTGAGAGATATATGCTCAGTTTGATACAACTGCATATTAAACAAAAAATGTACCTTTACTTTTAATGCTACAATAACAGTATTGTTCAGGTACATACATACCACATGCTTCTTGCATTTGTGCCAATCTAGGGGCATGGGTTCATTAATTCAGTTCTCAGTCTAAGAAGGCTGTGGAAAAAACATAACAGAATACCATTATGAATACCAATCCTGAGTATATCCAGCTTTTAACTCTTACAACTAGCCTCTGCAAGTGATACTTACACATATGTGGGGTGCTCCCAGTCCTACATGTCTTGATCCAGTGGTTGAGGGTATCCCTCTTCCTCATATGGAGGTCTCTGTAGTGATTTCTACATTGCTGTCCAGTGCATGGGATACCAGTAGCACTGGTCAAAGTCCGGGCAAGATATTCCATGCCTCTGACTTGTAATCCAAGCCACAGTAGTCTCTCTGCACTAGCCTGGGCCCATGTTCATTCACTAGGAGTCCAACAAACACTTTGGACTCCTGGACACCCCACCTTTGAGCATTGAATCTCAAAACCTCTCCAGGAATGCCTGCCATGCCTACTACAGATCAAGACCAATGTAGAATAATGTTTTTCCACTTATTGCAGGTATCATGCTTACTGAAAGTGCGCACTTTTTGATTTTGCAACATTTGAAAATACTGCACATCGCTTACCATTGAACAAGCATTGTGCTCAAGAGTGCACACTAGTACGCAACATGTTTGCATGACAGCCAATAGTATTAGTTGAGTGCATCCGGTTTATGTTTATGACTGTCTGGGTTGTGTCTGCTACCTGGGTGGTACATCCCTCCAGTTTATGCACTGATGCTCTATGTGCAAACCAGATGAGTATAGCCAAAGATGTTTGTGCTAAGTGACACATCTCACAAACAGTGGCCACAAACAAAAAAGAGAAATAGTTGAAATGAGAAAAATCAATCTATGACATACACAGTATAAAATGTTAGTTTATGTGAGATATGTCTACATAGGTCTGGATTTCATCTTTCACTCCAATAAACCTTCAGAAAACAGGATAGGCACCTTATCCATATTTGCCACACATACAGCTTTTCAGCAAAGAAATGAAGCAATTCCTTATACAACCAAGTGGAACTGAATGTACACTGATATCAAGGAATAAAGTGTTATTTGTACATTTATTATATTTAATACTGTTGGCTGTAGTACACCTAGTGATCACACCACCTGTTATGATTATTACTTGCAAATATACAGGTCTGTCTTATCTTTCTGTGAGTCTTGGTGAATAGATTCACCAGATTGGTTGATTAGCATGTAGTTCAGCTGCTTATGCTGTAATTAGCATCTCTGAAACACAGGCTAAGACAGATGCAATCCAGTAATAATCTACTCCATTGTAAAAAGACAAATGTGTATTTAGTCAAACTGAAAGTGAGGGCACTTGCTACACATTTGTAGGACTTCACAGAAGTGTATTTCTTTACAAGATATCGTTACAGAGGGGTATTGAACTCCAGCAGGTATGCGCCCATTTTGTTACCTACATAATGCATATGCTGAAATATATTTTTGAATAATGTGAAGGAATGGCTTTTACACTTTTATCCTTATGTATTAGTTAGAAGTGTACTGATGGCAAGGCATTGTTTGTCAAGCCATTTCAGAGGTACACATGACTGACAACACATGAAAATAGAATGCTGTATGATAAATATGTAAAAATGTTCAGGGACAGGTCCTTTGAAAGCACTTTTTGCATTTCAAATATGTTTATTAGCAAAATCATTCATTTGCCTGCTCTTTTGTGGGTGGGAAACAAAGAAGAGTTACTGTTATGTCACAAACTAGAATGGACTGTTCTTTTGGGGGAGCACAGTTGAGTTACTGCTATGGCACAAACAAATATTTGTTGCTCTTGCTACTCTCCTTGTTTTACACCCTGCCTGTTGTTAGTATTTCACATCTGTAGATTGTTTTATGTTTTTCCAGTTGGGTAATACTGACTGGCTACCTATACTGTTTTATCTGGAAACAGTTACTTTCTAGTTATGTGATACATATGTGTATTGTCATTCTGTTGTCTTTTAGGTCACAAACAATCTCAGTTAGGCAGAGACCCACCATTCAGCGATGTGGAGAACAACATAATTGTTGACACTGTATGCCAACATGGGACATTTCTGCTGGGAAGTGGTCAGCCCAATATAGCACACAGACTACAATTATGGCAGCAGATTGGTGACAACATAAATTCTGTGGGTGGCCACAACTGAACCTATGAACAGGTGTGCCACAGGGCTACTAACATGATTACAACTGCACAGAAGCGAACAGCTGCAATTGCCCAAGACAAAAGGTTAACCATGGAGGGCCTGTTATAGAACCACCTCTTATCCCCAATGAAGAGTTCCTGGTGAATATCCTCCATCATTTGAGCTCACAGCAGAATGGAGAAGATTATGTCCTTGACGTGGGTGCCAGTCCTTCTGAGTCTCACAAGGAGCTCCAGGAAGGCTTTGTTATATGACCAAATGAATACTGTTGTATAGTAAAACAATTGACATAAATGTTACTTCTGTGTCACATGTCTTTTTTGGGGGGGAGGAGATTGAAGATTGCTACAGCTATAAGCTTAGTTTGGAGTTGTCAGCAACATTCTTGTTGAAAGTCGAGTTATTGCAGATATAGAGGAGTACATGTATTACCCCCGGTCTTACTGTTAAATTTGATGATGTTTCCCTTACTTCTTACTTAACTTCTGTCAGGACTGTCAGGAATCCAGCAAGATATGCCTCCTGCTGATGGTAAGTCAAATAAATTTATGTTGGTACTGCAGATCAATTTAAAGAAATATCATAATGTGTAATTTTAGGCCTGTTGTGTGTATTGCTGTACTGTCTGTAATAGTGGCAGCACTTTTAATTATTTAGCATATATTACACCATAGTAGTGCATGTATTAATGTATTCCCATTTTTTCCTTTTTATCACAGGTGATTATGACAGTGGGAATGTGTGCCTTGTGCCACCTGATGTCAGTGTCTCAGCAGACACTGATGATGATGGTGGCAAAACTGAGGCACAGTTGGGGAGTATAGAGGTTGAATCTGGCACAGAAGGTGACATGCAGCCACCATGTTCATTTTTCCCAGACAAAGCCAGTAAGCCTACAACCACCCAGTCCACTGAGCCCACAGATATTGGACAGGTGGAGGACGAGGAGATTGATCAGGAAAGTCCGGCTACTGTGGCTTCAGTGCCTGTTGACTCTAGCCATTGCCAAAGTGTGGGCGAGGTGCTATGCAGGAGGGTTGATGGGGTGCTTGGAGGGGGCCTGCTGTACATCCTGCACCTGGTGCAGATGTCTCTTCCCGTGTCACTCAATGTATGTTTAGGTGCATCATGGAGGGGCAGGCAGATTCAGATAGGTGCTCCAGACAAATGCTCAGGGTTGTAGATGTGGCACAGGTTGACATGCATGACTGCCTTCACCATGTTGCCAGTTCACTGGATTGAATGAATGGCACATTGGAACAAGGGGTGTCTATGATGAACTGAAGGGTTTGGGGCATGGAATGAGCAGTTTCTGTGATGGAATATCTACTGGGAGGGGAACTAAGTCCTTATGGGTGTAGGTTAGCCACATCTGTTGTTAGCCAATGTGGCCATGCCCAACCATATGCCTGTAGTGGCAGTACTTCCACTGCTCCATTGGTGAGTGTTCTGTCCACACCCAGATGTGGCAGGCCATGGGGTTGTGGTCCTGGGAAGGATCACATCCACCTGACATCAGTCATGTTCAGAGAGCAGCACTGCATCTGACCTTGGGTGTGGAGGTGCCTGTTCAACTCCTGGCAGTGCCAGTTTTTGTGGTCAGGGGTGACAACAATGAACATCTAACTGTATCATGCATGACCCACGCCTGTCCAACATACCAAGATGTAGAGCTTGCACTGAGCTTGGCTGTGTTCATGCAGACTGTCACACACCACTTTCACATGGAGGACCCCTACAGGCACACACACACACCACAGTTACATGGTTCTGCGTGCTTGCTTCCCTTTTTTACTCACACACACTCACTGACCTTTTGTGTCAGCTTAGTCCTCCTGCCCCCCCCCCACACACACACACACACACACAACATGCTATGCAAGTAATGATAACTGTGCCATATCCCTTTTTTCTCTGTTTTGAATTCTGGGATACAAAAGTTTGGTGTCTGATGCACAGGGAGCAAAGCTACATTAGTGCTTAGTATATTTCCATTTGTGCTGTTGAACTGATAATTGTACCTGTCACTTATATTTGCCTTACCAAGTTATACAGTGGATAGCATCATCATTTCACTACTTTATGGCACATGCTGTTGTGAGGGTTGTGAAGTCAGAAACTGCAATGTGTCTCATTACTTTTTAACTTTTCTCTATAATGCTTTTCCAGTACAAATGTATGGTGTACACCATAAGTCATGCCATCAAATTCAGATCTCAGGATGGTATGGCAGTGCCATAGTCAAATCTCAATGGAACAGTAATACAGTATAATGCTCTCTTTTGCATATACCTCACAAGACACATGCAGCAGCTGGACAGGCCACAGGGCTTTCTCATCAAGACAACACAGGGCCTACAAACTATGCCATGATGTATGTGTATGGATTAAAAGACATGTCACAGTAATCTATCTGGTATCAGATGAAGTGACATCTGCCTGGCCTCCAAGCCAGTGCCTGATCGTGCCCTGGAGGGATGACTGTATATACGATAAACTAATATAGCCAATTACATCAGCATTGTCTGTTGAGCATATGGTAATAACAGTGTCCCACATGCTGGTATAAAATGCTCTCTGGAATGTCAAGTAACAGCTCACACACACACACACACACACACACACACACACACACACACACACACACACACACACACACACACACACACACACACACACACACACATACACACACACACACATTACTGTTGTGTCACAAACTAGAATGGACAGTTCTTTTGGGGGAGCACAGTTGAGTTACTGCTATGGCACAAACAAATATTTGTTGCTCTTGCTACTCTCCTTGCTTTACACCCTGCCTGTTGTTAGTATTTCACATCTGTAGACTGTTTTATGTTTTTCCAGTTGGGTAATACTGACTGGCTACCTATACTGTTTTATCTGGAAACAGTTACTTTGCAGTTATGTGATAAATATGTGTATTGTCATTCTGTTGTCTTTTAGGACACAAACAATCTCAGTTAGGCAGAGACCCACCATTCAGCGATGTGGAGAACAACATAATTCTTGACACTGTATGCCAATATGGGACATTTCTGCTGGGAAGTGGTCAGCCCAATATGGCACACAGACTACAATTATGGCAGCAGATTGGTGACAACATAAATTCTGTTGGTGGCCACAACTGAACCTATGAACAGGTGCGCCACAGGGCTACTAACATGATTACAACTGCACAAAAGTGAACAGCTGCAATTGCCCAAGACAAAAGGTTAACCAGGGAGGGCCTGTTATAGAACCACCTCTTATCCCCAATGAAGAGTTCCTGGTGAATATCCTCCATCATGAGAGCTCACAGCGGAATGGAGAAGATTATGTCCTTGACGTGGGTGCCAGTCCTTCTGAGTCTCACAAGGAGCTTCCAGGAAGGCTTTGTTATATGACCAAATGAATACTGTTGTATAGTAAAACAATTGACATAAATGTTACTTCTGTGTCACATGTCTTTTTTGGGGGGGAGGAGATTGAAGATTGCTACAGCTATAAGCTTAGTTTGGAGTTGTCAGCCACATTCGTGTTGAAAGACGAGTTATTGCAGATATAGAGGAGTACATGTATTACCCCCGGTCTTACTGTTAAATTTGATGATGTTGCCCTTACCTCTTACTTAACTTCTGTCAGGGCTGTCAGGAATCCAGCAAGTTATGCCTCCTGCAGATGGTAAGCCAAATAAATTCATGTCGGTACTGCAGATCAATTTAAAGAAATATCATAATGTGTAATTTTAGGCCTGTTGTGTGTATTGCTGTATTGTCTGTAATAGTGGCAGCACTCTTAATTATTTAGCATATATTACACCATAGTAGTGCAGGTATTAATGTATTCCCGTTTTTTCCTTTTTATCACAGGTGATTATGACAGTGGGAGTGTGTGCCTTGTGCCACCTGATGTCAGTGTCTCAGCAGACACTGATGATGATGGTGGCAAAACTGAGGCACAGTTGGGGAGTATAGAGGTTGAATCTGGCACAGAGGGTGACATGCAGCCACCCTCTTCATTTTTCCCAGACACAGCCAGTAAGCCTACAACCACCCAGTCCACTGAGCCCACAGATATTGGACAGGTGGAGGATGAGGAGATTGATCAGGAAAGTCCGGCTACTGTGGCTTCAGTGCCTGTTGACTCTGGCCATTGCCAAAGTGTGGTCGAGGTGCTATGCAGGAGGGTTGATGGGGTGCTTGGAGGGGACCTGCTGTCTATCCTCCACCTGGTGCAGATGTCTCTTCTCGTGTCACTCAATGTATGTTTAGGTCCATCATGGAGGGGCAGGCAGATTCAGATAGGTGCTCCAGACAAATGCTCAGGGTTGTAGATGTGGCACAGGTTGACATGCATGACTGCCTTCACCATGTTGCCAGTTCACTGGATTGAATGAATGGCACATTGGAACAAGGGGTGTCTATGATGAACTGAAGGGTTTGGGGCATGGAATGAGCAGTTTCTGTGATGGAATATCTGCTGGGAGGGGAACTAAGTCCTTATGGGTGTAGGTCAGCCACATCTGTTGTTAGCCAATGTGGCCATGCCCAACCATATACCTGTAGTAGCAGTACTTCCACTGCTTCATTGGTGAGTGTTCTGTCCACACCCAGATGTGGCAGGCCATGAGGTTGTGGTCCTGGGAAGGATCACATCCAACTGGCATCAGTCATGTTCAGAAAGAAGCACTGCATCTGACCTTGGGTGTGGAGGTGCCTGTGCAACTCCTGACAGTGCCAGTTTTTGTGGTCAGGGGTGACAACAATGAACTTCTAACTGTATCATGCATGACCCACACCTGTCCAACATACCAAGATGTAGAGCTTGCACTGAGCTTGGCTGTGTTCATGCAGACTGTCACACACCACTTTCACATGGAAGACCCCTACAGGCACACACACACCACAGTTACATGGTTCTGCGTGCTTGCTTCCCTTTTTTACTCACACACACTCACTGACCTTTTGTGTCAGCTTAGTCCTCCTGCCCCCCCCCCCCCACACACACACAACATGCTATGCAAGTAATGATAAC
Organism: Protopterus annectens; assembly: GCF_019279795.1. Classification (NCBI taxonomy): domain Eukaryota; kingdom Metazoa; phylum Chordata; order Ceratodontiformes; family Protopteridae; genus Protopterus; species Protopterus annectens. Next base: position 393,215,443 of record NC_056732.1, on the reverse strand, counting down.
TGTGCCATATCCCTTTTTTCTCTGTTTTGAATTCTGGGATACAAAAGTTTGGTGTCTGATGCACAGGGAGCAAAGCTACATTAGTGCTTAGTATATTTCCATTTGTGCTGTTGAACTGATAATTGTACCTGTCACTTGTATTTGCCTTACCAAGTTATACAGTGGATAGCATCATCATTTCATTACTTTATGGTGCATGCTGTTGTGAGGGTTGTGAAGTCAGAAACTGCAATGTGTCTCATTACTTTTTAACTTTTCTCTGTAATGCTTTTCCAGTACAAATTTATGGTGTACACCATATGTCATGCCATCAAATTTAGATCTCAGGATGGTATGGCAGCACCATAGTCAAATCTCAATGGAACAGTAATACAGTATAATGCTCTCTTTTGCATATACCTCACAAGACACATGTAGCAGCTGGACAGGCCACAGGGCTTTCTCATCAAGACAACACAGGGCCTACAAACCATGCCATGATGTATGTGTATGGATTAAAAGACATGTCACTGTAATCTATCTGGTATCAGATGAAGTGACATCTGCCTGGCCTACAAGCCAGTGCCTGATCATGCCCTGGTGGGATGACTGCATATACGATAAACTAATATAGCTAATGACATCAGCATTGTCTGTTGAGCATATGGTAATAACAGTGTCCCACATGCTGGTATAAAATGCTCTCTGGAATGTCAAGTAACAGCTCACACACACACACACACACACACACACACACACACACACACACACACACACACACACACACACACACACACACACACACACACACATTAACTTCAGTGAGAACAGAACCCCTATCTAAGTGCACAGGCTGCAGAACACAGTACGTTATACAAGCACCACAGCACAAGTTAGACTATTATATGGCTGTAGGTCAACTTATAGTGAATGACATCAGCAGTCCATGTGGGAGACAAGAGATTGTGAGCTGTGCATGAAATGGATGTGTAGGGTTGTACAAGTATCAAAATATTGGCAAGCCATGCCATTGGATCAGTAACTGTAGGCTAGCACGTCTATTCTGCTGACTAGACACACACACACACACACACACACACACACACACACACACACACACACACACACACACACACACACACACACACACACACACACACACACACACACACACACACACACATTCACCAAGTTGACTGCAGTGCAAACAGAACTCCTACCTATCCAAGTGCACAGGCTATAGAACACAGTACATTACACAAGCGTCACTGCACAAGTCTGAATATTACATGGCTGTAGGTCAACTTCTAGTGGATGACATCAGCAGGCCATGTGGGAGTCAAGATGTTGTGAGGACTGCATGAAATGGATGTGTAGACTAGTGCAAGTATCAAAATACTGGCAAGCCATGTGAGAAGCAACTGTAGGATAGGACATCTACTTTGCTGACTAGAGATGTACACACACCAAGTTAACTGCAGTGAGAACATATCCCCTACCTAAGGTGCCCTGACTTCAGAAAACAGTATGTTATGCAAGCACCACAGCACAAGTCTGATTTATACATAACTGCAGGTGAACTTATAGTAAATGACATCAGCAGGCCATTGGGGGACAACAGGATGACAGGCCTGCATAGACACATAGATTCATAGGTTCATATGATGCCAGTAGCCTAACATCACTAGGGTGTGTAGAAGCCCAGCTGTGTAAAAATGCAAGTGCCCTTATTGAGCATAGTTGGATGTTTGAGTTTAGCAAAGTGAGGTTGTGAGCACCACCAACTGGGCATGTCCATGAGGGAACACAAACATTATATATTATATTTTTTGTGTAGTTGATACATGTGTGGAAACAAATACTGAGATCCCAGGACTGTACTTCTTGATGGGGAGAGCCAACACATGGTTATATTGTAAATATATGATGTAAAGTTAGACTGTGCCCTTAGTTTGCAATGTTTCCACATGTAGTTTTATGTCATACAAAGGAAATGGATAATAAACACCAATAATAAAGCATTATATATACAGTTCCATAGCACAGTGAGCAGCAGATTTGCACAATGGTTAACAAATCGTGCGTGCATGCAAGTTACACATGTTTGTGCATAGGTAAGCAGTGCACAAAAGCAAACTGCATTGCTAAAGTCTAACAAGCAAAATGCAACAGAGGCAAGCAATTGCATGTATAGGTAGTTGTGTATGTGTTTTTCTCAAAATAGTACACAGTATACCTGCAGTCATACATTTGATGATAAACTTGATAATACATAGATTATTCCCATCAGTAAAAGTAATACTGTATAGAATATGCTGTATTCAAATACAGGACCATGTGTATGGCAGTCCTATACTTACACATGTTGCCACAAGAATGTTGAGCAAACAGTTGTCTATGTTGCACTTCATTGCTGTAAACTGTAATGTTACAGAAATAAAATAAAGGTTAAACACTCTGTACCAGACCCTAGTACCATCTGTATTCCAGGCCAGATTTTCACGATGGCCAAGGGCATTCATTGATTGTATCTGGTTTCTATTTTAAGTTGTCTGCTTCCTAGATGGTCTGCCATGCTTCATGCAAACAAGGTAAACACAGCCAAATCTGAAATGTATTTATTCCCTGCTGCTTTCACTGTTTGCACTATGCAGTGCACCATGCAAAAAGTGCAATTATAAATGAGAGGAATAAGACAAAAAAAACATAGTAATGGACACATAAGTAAAATAAGTGTCTGCTGTCACATGTTAAGATACTTTCTGCACAAAGCCATCACTATTTACTTGATTATTGCACCAAGTAAAGAAATACAAGGATATGCCGTAATATTAAAGAATACATTTTAGGTTCAGGACTTACCTTGCAAATACAGCAGTTGACACAATTTTATTTCAAGGCTTAAATTTCCTTGTCTCTACTCCCATGGTATCTAAATATTTAGGAAAAAATATAATGGAGGCTACATGGATGCTTTATAGCTTGTTGAATAGCTCTACCATACTGAAAATCACCTGCTTATGCTGTAATTAGCACCTATGAAAAACATCTGCTTTTTTAGTGAATATATCAACTCTGTTGGTGCTCATTAGTGGGGGATGTGCATCTACTTGCCACTTCCTGCACTGATACATAAATAAGGTAAATATTGGTAATCTTGTTACTTTTCTACGTTCCTGTGATATTGCGCAAACATGCAGCTCAAAAAGTGAAGGAAAGGATGCAGACCCTGTACTAGAACCCATGGCCATCTATATAGTAGCCCTACACATACACATGCTGCCACAGGAATAGTTATGTGACAAGCACTGAGAAACCTGCCATTCATTCCTCCATTTCCTGTAGTTGCACTATGCACTGCATTGTGCAAACAATGACAGAAATTACAAAAATATTTACTTGGAAAGAGACGACACATTTTAACAAACAATAAAGAGGACGATACAGAACTTGTGAACTATGCACTGCTTACATACCCTTTCAGACATCACAGACCTACATGTACACATCTGTTAGTGTAACCTGACACCTTCTGATGTCATCATTCACAAACCATGGATGTGCTTACATGGAGTGACCATCCCTACATGGTTACAATATTTTGGGATTCATCAATTCTAATGAGTTTTGACCTCATTTGCATCTTCACCATGCTGACAGCCCTGAATCTACATGGTTGGTAACTGTGTAGGCAGAGAAACTGAAGGGGAGCCCAACGTTCTACAACACATAAGGGAGGGTGTTACTTTGCTATATATCTGCACAGAGGAATACAGGCTTTGATTGGATTTGACTGTATTCCGTCAGATACATACTGCATATGCTTACATGATAGTATGAATAGTCTGTTTCATGGGGATTACACTTTTAGGTGTCTACATTAATTCCAAGTATATTGTTCATTTGAGAGTGGGGGAGCAAAGCTGAATTTATGCCATGGCACTTAAAAAGGAATCGTTGCTATTGTTAATCTAATTTTCTTGCATACACCATGTCTAATGATGTCATAATATGTGTTGAGTTACATGTTGCTGTCAGTTCTGTGCAAATCTAGGGACTTTTAATTGCTCTTGTTTCTGTGTAGACTTCTTTATGTGGCTGCATTCAAAAAAGTTTTCAATACATGGGCAAGACAAGCATGAATTCTACATGGTTGCCTTACATCTTGTTGAATCACTTCACCATGTTGGTTTGCTTCATTAGCATACAGTTCAACTACTTATGCTGTAATTCGCATGCCACGGAAATTGCCATGTTTGCGCTTGAGTGTGCACTGCTACAAGGAGTATACTGAATCTAAAAATATTTGCATGTAGGCTTTACTGAGTCCCCCCAATAATATGAACTCATTGGTTAAGAGTAGATACATGTTATATGACAATGACTTAATAGTTGGAGAAATTTTAGCCAGTTTATAGAGAAACTAAGGGTAAGTTAGCATAATATAAACAGGAATTGCAATACAAAGTGAGAGAAAAGCAGGTTTATTGTATATTTATAGAGAAAGCCAGGGGAGAGACATTGAAGTGAGTAAGAAAGAAAGAGTAAGGAGATGTAAGGTAAGAATAGCTATCTGATCACATTTAGGGATATGGTGTTGAGCAAGAACAGAGCCAGCTTTTGGCTATGAAGTCTTTCAGAATGGTTTTGAAGGATGGGTGGGAGGGTGTTGACCTGATGAATACAGATAAGGAGTTCCAGGCCTTAACAACATGGTAGGAGTACAGACAATGCCCAGCAGATCTGATAGGTTTCTAGACAGTTAGGAGTTTTTGGTCACTGGATCATAATGACTGACTGGGAATATGGTTGTGTAGAATGTTATTTAGTGCTGGACAAGCAGATGGATTCTGGATAATTTTATAGGTGGTAAGAACCTATGTATATGTTACTTGCTATGGTAGTTATTACCAATTTAAGATTTTCAGTGCTATTCGGTGGTGGTTTCTGGTGGTCTATATCATATGAGCAAATCGCACAAATTGCGAACGCTCATAATATCAAACGTACCGGACCTTGAAGTGCTTTTTATGAGATTGTGGTACAGTGAAGAATTTGCCCTTTCCTCACTGTAGTGTGATCTCAAAGTTGGAATATATATTTAGCGGGGTGTGTGGGGGGCACAGCCCCCCACAATAGGAAGTTTGAGGTCCAGTACGTTTAATATTATGAGCGTTCACAATTTGTGCGATTCGCTCATATGATATAGACCCGGTTTCTGGAAGGGGTATTTGCTGCAAATTTAGCAACTTTGTTAAAGCATTGTTCAAGTTTTGATTTTTGTGATGTCTAAAGGTTAAAACAATAAGTGAGAAGGTCACTGAAAAACCAACCAGTAAAAACAAAATGAAAACTCCAGCAAAACTAGAACTTCCAATGAGTGACCACCCAAACCTCTTGTATCAGAGGCACATGGGATATATGCAAATGACCCTTATGAACATCAGGTGTTTCAGCTAATTGGCGATTCTGAATGCCCATGACTTTTTTCATCGTTTTAATGGGGTTTGGCTTTATTGGCCTGAAATTGTCCATTAAAATGATTTTAAGATGATCATACACTATCATCCCTAATAATATGAGAAGTGACTTCAATGGTTGCATTATCAAGAGACAGGACTTTACATTTTGTTTTGTTTTCATGGGAGCGGGATTTGGGGGGAAAAACGTAGCAGTTTGTTTTTTGTTTTAGGGCTGAGCATGAGTTGTGAGTTACAAAGCCATGTTTCAGTGGCTGTTAAAGCTTTGTTAGTATTTTTGTTTTAAATTAGCCAGGTTGTCTGATGTAAAAATGAGTGTGGAGTCATCTGTGAACTATAACAGGGAGGCCTGTTATGTGACTATGTGGAGGGTGTTGGTTTGGGGTTTGGGTTGGGTTGGTGAGAATGTTAAAGAGGAGCGGACCAAGGTTAGAACCTTGTGGTACACCGGTGGTGACTGGGAGGTATGGAGAGATGGTGGAGTGCCATTTTACTGACTGATAGCTATTGAATAAGTAACTTTTGAACTGTAGGAGGGTGGGCTGAGAGAGAGACCTAATAAATACATTTGAAGTAGAAGTTTGCTGTGACAAATAGCATCAAAGGCTTTAGACATGTCTAAGAAATAAGGAGGAGATTAGTTTGTCATTTTCTCTAGCTTTATTAATGGTATCCATATAGTTAAGAGTGCAGTGTTAGTACGGAAGCCATGTTGTGTGGGGAATAGGAGTTCTTCCTGCAGGAGATAGTTTAGCAATTGTTTTTGAATAAATGTTTCAAGAAGTTTGGAGAGGGGGGAATAAGATTGCTATAGGTCAAAGATCATAACGTCTGCTGAATTTTCTCCTTTGTGCAGAAGGACAATCTGTGACTTTTTCATGCCATGCAAACATACATGACTCTTAAACAGTTATTACCTGGATCCATTAAGCAATCCTTAAACAGTCATCATGGGCTAAATTCTTAACCTTATACTACCAGCATCATTGGTCCTTCAAGGTAATTTGGCAGTGAGTGTAAAAGCTGAAGCTTACAACATCATTTCCATTCTGTCTGAAAACAGTAAAGAAGCTGCCGCCCTTCTGCTCCATCTACAATGTGGTATACATCACATTTTCTACTCCATCTGCAATGTGGTATACATCACATTTAACCTCATTAAAGAGATGCAGCCTGGCTTTGGTACTATAAAGCTCAAATTTCAGCAGTGTTGTCAACCTGAAAAGAGTTTGCTGTGTATTTGCAATTTGATTTTTACTATAAATTATTGTTGACAACAGCTTATTGATATGTATGTGACCGATTTAAGGCTGTGAGCTTGGTGATCAGCATGATTCATAGTGGAGTGACAGATTTTTGTGCTATAAGAGAAGATAGAATGAGAAGCACTTTTTTATCTGAAACAGATTTAATACTGGAAAGAGCTATGAATCTGTTTATAGTAGCAAAATTAACCAGGGTTCAGATGAAGGAAGTTGCTGAAGAGTTACGTGTGTAAAACTGAAATTAATCTGGGCTGTCAGCAATAGATAAAGCAATATTGTAATGTGAAAGTATAATATGAGAAATGTAACAAACAGCATGGCAGCAAAGTAAGCTGTAGTAACACATGGCATTGATTACATGCTTAAAATGAAGGGTGATTTCATGAGCAGCAGTCATGTTGTTTTATGTGTTGTTATAAACAAAGCAAAAACACATGTGCAGCTCTTAACAGATATTGTCACAAATATTGTTAAGTTAATAATTTTTTGCAGGCAAGAAAAAAGGAGTAAAAACATGTTTTGCCAAGAAGTCAATGCCAATAAATAAAATGACAATGCAAACAATTTGTCCAGTGACCAGCCTGATCAGGGCATCACAAATAATAATCTATTTATAAATGTTGTTGATTTGTGTACTCAGACTGTGCACAATTTCTTTACTAAGATTGTAAATCAATGGTGTATTTGTTGCAATAAAGTTAGATCCCAGGGAGGGGAATCACATCAGTACTTAGAAATTACTTAACTAAATTGACTTGAGAAATTCCCTGTTTAACACTTGGTACAGAATTATTCTGGACACAAAGCAAACCATTGGGTCAAATTATGTTCTGTTGTATTTATAAAAACTAAGAGTACACCTTAATATTGCAAACCATGTCAACTCAGCATCTTGGCATATTAAAAAGGTCTGTATGTGAAAAGATAAATATAATTAAGCAAGTCTATAGTATGCAAATGCATGAGCTATACTTTGGAGGGTATTGTGCAGTCAGACACAATGATTTGCACAACTATAATCAATGATTCATGGTTTGAAGGTACACTGATTTGCACATATAACATGAAAAGTAAAGTCTCAGCAGTAGTGTAGCATGCATAATACAGGGCTGCAAAAAACAATCTGAAGTTTTACAGAAGAACGTGACAAGCTATTTCTTCAGAAAAAATTATCAGAATTTTTTCATCCTACTGAAAATGGCTTAGCGTTATAGTTTTTGGGAAATATGATAGAAACAGGAAAGCCAGATGATGAAAGGTAAGTTCCATTAGTGACCCAAGACTACTATACCTATTATGGTAAAATTCATTATTTGCAAGAACTGATGTTCAAATCTAAGTAATTTGACCAACTCGACTAGTCAAACTGATGTTAGACGAAATACATGAAACACAGTTAGAAACTGTATAAGAAAGGACACATGATATTTTATTTTGGCCTTGTATGCAGGGGTTCAGAAACTGCCAGATCTGTGATATGTTTCACAAAAGTAATTCCACAGATGCAAGGATTCCTTATGAAATTTAACATTATCCATTGAGTTAAGCTGCTTCAGATCTGTTCCATTTCAGAGCTGTTCAGTGTCTTGTCAGTGGTGGTTGCTATTTTGGGTACCTTGAGGTTATTACAGTCAAGGGCAACTTGTTTCAAGCTATCATAACCTTGTTAAGGTCACTCAATATGATATTTATGACATTCTTATCACAGATAAAGGTGCTTATCTATGGGTGAAGAATTCAGCATTTTAACACAATAATGGTGATTACAGTTTATCACATCTTCATCAAGACACCCTTAATCAAATGGTCAGTTTCAGATAATTATTTAAAGTACACAAGTATTATGAGAAGGTGTTCTGCCATCTCAAAGTAGGATGCTTATCTTCTACTTATTGACTATAGAAGGACACCACTTCAACCAAGAGGAGTTTTTCCCTTCACGGTTACTGATGGGAGGAGAAAGAAATTTTAAGTTACCAGCATTTTTTTGTTTTACCTTAATCATAACATATGCCAATTACTGAGACAGTCTTTGAAGTGTGTCCATCAGCAAACTAAATTTTGCTGATAGATCTGCCAGGTCATCATTAATGCTGAGCAAGGGTGATTGCATTTAGACTAGGTAAAGTGTGCTCCTTTGAAGAAATCAAATCAGCTGTAAAAGTATTAACTGTTCTCATCACAGTTTAGTAAAGTTACTGATAGCTTTCCCTGAAGGGACCGTTTAAACCAGAAGTAACACACAGTCGTCACACTTCCAGAGTGTGATTTCATACATGATTCCCTACTGACACCATGTTTATTTATTTATTTACATTTGTTTACCAAAAAAGTTGCACAAAGTCTCTTTTTAGTACAGTCCTGGAGGGAAAAATTCCAGTAAATGATTACATACATACATACTTATGTATATTTCAGGCATGGGCAATAATGCCATTCTAGCCTGACAATATACCCAAACTGCCATTCTCATTATGTGTCCAGGTTCTTTTTAAAAATATGTAAACTAGTAATTGCTTTAATATATTTTGGTAGTCTGTCCTATACATCATTTACTTTGTCAAAGAACCAATTAGTACACGTTTCCTTCCTATAGAATCTTCGACATAGGCTGCTTGATGAGTTTGTACTACTTTTTGATAACCTCAAAATTCCCAGAGATAGTTGCCTCTAAATGCCCTATATACCCAAATGCGGTCTCCTCATAGAGACAATGTACAAGTTCAGATAGTTTAGTCTTTAATAGTAACTTAAATTATCACATCCATGGATGCCCTTGGCATATTTCTGCTGTACTCTTTCCAACTTACTCATGTTTGTTTTCTTATAAGGGTTCCATATTGTTATTCCATACTCTAGTTTGGGTCTAATGTAATGAACAAACAATGATTTCATCATTTCTGATTTCCTAGACTTTATACATATTTTTATGCAACCTATAGGTTCTATAACTATCATTAACAAATTGGTTGATATGATTAGAACAACTCAAAGCTGGATCTACCCATATACACAGCCCTTTATAAATTAATCTACAGTTTCAATGTGTGCTGTATTAAATATTCATCTTTCAGTCTATGTCTCCCAAATCTAATATGCTTAATTTCTGATGTATTTAACAGTATATTATTCACATGTGCCCAGATGGTCAGTTTAGTGAATTTTTTGGAGACATATCTTAATTGCGGTACAGTGGATAGCATTGTCGCCTCACAGCAAGAGGTTCCTTGGTTCGATTTTCAGCTGGAGTGCCTTCTTTGTGGAGTCTGCATGTCCTCCCTGTGTTCATGTTAATTTCCTCTGGGTGCTCCACTTTCCTCCCACATTTCAATAACATGCAGTAGGTGGATGGACCACCACAAAATTGGCCATAAGTGGGAGTGTATGTACAAGTGTGATAGAATTACAGAGACAGGGGTTGCCAACCGGCAGTGTAAACCTTGGCTCTAGATGTTGAAGTGGCACCCTGATCTCATGTGCAAAAATGGGAAAAAAGGGCTGTGGATGGATGGATGGATGGATGGATGGATGGATGGATGGATGGATGGATGGATGGTTGGATGGATCGTAACTACAACATGTAATTGGTCTACCCATTTTCAAGTCATTTTCATACAGACTGTAGAACACTTAGATGAAAGAGATAGATCTGAAAGATATAACCTAAACAAGTATAGGTCTAGGAAGAACCCTGTTGAACACCCTTTAGGATTTCACATGTCCATTTGCTGAATGATACTTGCCATGCAGCTATCCCTCTTATCATAATTACATCAATATTGGCCATAAGTGGGAGTGTATGTACAAGTGTGATAGAATTACAGAGACAAGGGTTGCCAACCGGCAGTGTAAACCTTGGCTCTAGAAGTTGAAGTGACACCCTGATCTCATGTGCAAAAATGGGAAAAAAGGGCTGTGGATGGATGGATGGATCGTAACTACAAGATGTAATTGGTCTACCCATTTTCAAGTCATTTTCATACAGACTGTAGAACACTTAGATGAAAAAGATAGATCTGAAAGATATAACCTAAACAAGTATAGGTCTAGGAAGAACCCTGTTGAACACCCTTTAGGATTTCACATGTCCATTTGCTGAATGATACTTGCCATGCAACTATCCCTCTTATCATAATTACATCAATACCTAGTTATTCTAATTTATTGATCAGTGTTTTGTTTATGATCAATATAAATTAATTATCAAATGCTGAAGTTATGTCTATATACATTACATCACAGCATAGCTATTATATTGTTATAGAACATAATGTTAAAGATAGTTATAGATCTTTTTCAACATATATGTGTTATACATTGTTTTAAATCCCAACCTTTTCATTTCTGACAGTAAGTTATCCAAACTAAACTAACCTTCTCCATTATTTTTCTACAACAGGGAAGTAAAATTATAGGTCTATATGATTCTGGGTTTGTCCTATTCCATTTTCCCTTATAGGCTGGTTTAACAAGTATGTCTCCAATACTGAGGAATTTCAATATAACTAAATGACCAAGTGAGTATCTGTGTGTGTGTGTGTGTGTTTGTGTGTGTGTGTGTGTGTGTGTGTGTGTGTGTGTGTGTGTGTGTGTGTGTGTGTGTGTGTGTGTGTGTGTGTGTATGCTGTGTGGAAGAACTACCTTGCCAGGGCTAGCCACCTGGCAGTGCAAACCTTGGCTCTAGATGATTGTCATTGTTAAAGTGACACCCCAACTCCATGTGCAAACATGGGAAAAGGGGTTGTGGATGAATGGATGGAGTAACAGATATAATAGTATTGCAAGTTCATGCTGAAGTGGTCTCAGGTCGTTCTTGCTAATTTTGCCTTCTCCCTTTACTTTGTTTGGGTCCAGTTTATGTAGTTCTTTTTCAATATCATCTAATCTGATTTCAATATTTGAAATTACCTGGATGTTACTAGGGCAAACTATCACCCCCTTTGTGAAGCCAAACTGCTTTGCATAAGTATTGTAAATACATCTATAACTGGTTTTGTTTGAGAATACATTTTAGAATCTAAGATTTCTAGTTGCTGTTTTCACTCTTTTACTATTTTAGTAAAACAATGATTAATACAGTAACATTGCTGAATGTACATGGCACTAATTAAAAAGAATACAAATAGATATAAGCTAAGACAATCACCTTATGTAAACTTTAATAAAACAGCCTATTTTACACATGCAAATTCCTTGCTCATTAGGACCAATGCTCTAAATGCAGCTGTCATGAGTGAGATTCAGTGTAATTAACACAATTTGACACATATTTTGAATGAACTACCACCGTGTTACTAATGAATGTGCTTGTTGATAAAGAATGTGATATTTTAAAAGCACACATTCCTGGCATATGTGCAGCCCAAGCTGCACTAACCCAGTAGCTGTAACCTGAAATCCATCAGCATTCTGGTTGGGGTCAATGGTAAAATGGGACATACTGTCTTCTTTGCCCAGGATGGTAAACTGGTGATGCCTGCTCATTCCCACCTTCCCTGATGCAGCCTTTCTAGAACCCAAGCTGCTAAATGAATCTAGGTCAGCTGGGGTCTAGTTAGAGCTTTTCCCCTGTATGCCACATGGCTGACAATTGACTGCTATATTTCTAATGTAAAAGGACAGGATCAATGACAGCCTATCAGTACAGTTAGCCCTCTTATTTGATTCCATGGCATTCAGCCCCTTTGATCATATAATTTTAACAAAGTGACTGTAACAACTGAGTTTGAGGGATTATCTGATAAGGTAGAATGTAGCTTGTTCTCTAATCCTGTGGGCAGACCTTGATTAAAGTGTGATATTCTTCAGTAGCTTGCATCTCATAGAGGGTGTTCTACAAGACTCACTTTTGGGACTGAAGTGGTTTAATACTTTTATTCTTCTTGACTATTTGGTGCACAAAGACCCAGTGTCAAATATGTACACCTAACATAAAAGTGGGACCTAACAGCTGGCTCTCTGGAGAAGATTTTATTCCTGAATGCAGTGCTAGTTAGTGACTAGTGTTTGAGGATGAGCCCAGGTTGTTGAACTTGGAAAGGCAGGACTGAGTACCTAAGGGACCTCTCCGCCTTGGGCAGATGGACAGACATACACATACTCTGCTAACAGATCCCAGTTGAGGCTGCATACAGTAGCAGGTGCAGAGCTAACAGAAGGGATTGAGAGCAGTGAGTGTTGTCATGACGTCCTTTGGAGGAATTCAGAGTAGAGACCTTGTCCTGTTTGCACCAAGTTCTGACTCCATGTGGCCATCTAGTGGTCCACCAATTCCTTCTGTACATCACCAAGATGCAGTCTCTGAAGGTAACTAAGGAAGCATGCTGATGGTTAATGAGACAACATTCTTTGGAAAGAAAAGCCCATGCACTCATGGGGCACCCAAATTGGTTGTCCTGCAGTGTGTGCCTTATACGAGGAAATGCAGTGAGGAGATATTGATGGTATTAGAGGATCAGGTACTTACTAGATGTTAAGAAAAAAGTATCCATGCTGGGTAAACGCTCGGTTTTCACCTCAGAGCATCCAAGTAAAAAGAAAAGAAAAAGCGAACTGACCACGGCTGTTTAAAACAATAAAAGATTTATTGAAAGTAAGCGCTTTCACGATAGATAGCAAATCGCTTCATCAGACTCTAGTAAAACCACACAAACTCTGAAATACTGCATATCCAATCAGGAAGTTGCTCATCAGTGACATCATTAATTAAGCTCTATTAACTAAGTACAGATGCATATAATATGTTTAAGTATAAATTGTACATCACATTAAAAAACTAAACAAAACAGGGTATTAATATAAAGTGTATAATACAATAAAGAAATAAGCATTTATTTATACATACTTCAGATATCAAACTTTAGTGACTCAGTTTATAGTCAAAAAATATCCAAAAAACAAATAAGACTGGACACTGCTCGAATACCAACTCCTTCTCAAATAAATAATTGAATATACATATATATATATATATATATATATATATATATATATATATATATATATATATATATATATATATATAGTTCTTAAGGATATAATATTTATACATTTGGTACTTATTACATTTGGATGACTTAATAGTATTCCATCAATGCCTCAAAGGCCTTGCTTTTAAAAATGGTTTAAGTGATACTGCACTATTAAGATCTGGAAATCTATCTGCCTTTAATAGTAATATCCATTTTTGTTCGACTTCTTCCACTCTATTGTTGATGTCCCCCCCAACGGATATTGGGTTCAACTAATTCAAGTGCCATAAAATTAAAAACATGTTCTGAGGCATTAGACTGGACATGTTGAGCTACAGCATTAGTTTCTTTTAATTTTGCTATGTCTGTAATATGTTCCAGTATGCGTTCTTGGAGCATCCTGGTGATTTTCCCCACATAAAAAGCATTACAATTTTTGCAGAAGCAGAAATACACTAGAAACTGGGCCCTGCAATCTGCATAGAAATCAATGTTGATATTAAAGCCAGAAACTGGGTGATGGAAAGAAGATTTACTATATAAAAAGTTACATGCTGTGCATCTCCTACATGGAAATGTACCAGTTCTTTGTGATAGTTGCCCCTTCCCACAGCTGTTAAAAAATGTCTTATAGCAAAGTTGTCTTTTTAACGATTTCTTGTTCTTAAAAGAGAAACTGGGTTTGTTATCTATAAGTCCCTGTAATTCATCGATAGATCTCAAAATATTCCAGTTTTTCACAATGATCTCACAAAACTTCTTTGAGTCACTGGAATAGGTCAATGGAAATCTAACTTTGTTATTATGTTTCTCAGTAGCTCGTGTTTCGTAGTTACTATTACTTGAAAAATAGGGATTACCTCTAGAGCTACGTCCATTGTACATTTCCTCAATACTTTATCTCTTTACTGTTATATCCTCTCTGTTTAAATTCATCCTGTAATAAGGTCTCAGCTTCCTCTAAGCCTACTTGTCTATTATGTAGCCTGCTCATATGCATGAATTGTCCCTTAAGGACATTTTTACAGACATGTGCGGGATGAATGCTACTCTTATGTAAAACGCTATTTTTGCGACTAGGTTTCCTGTAAAGACTAGTTACCATTTCCTTTAACATTGTCCTATGAATCTTTACATCTAGGAATTCTATCGCCTGCTCTGAATAATGATAAGTGAATCTTAAAAAATCAGTTGAACCTTGTAAGAATTGAACAAATGTCTCCAGGCTATCTACATTCCCTCCCCAAAGCAGAAAAACATCATCTACAAAGCAAGTGTACCATAAGATGTCATTGAAGAAATTGCTCTGTTCCAGGAATAATTCCTTTTCCCATGAGAACAGTGTTAGGTTGCAATTGAAAGGTCTGTCTAGTATAGAAATCAGACCAGCGGATAAAGGTTGGGGGGTTGTTGTGATGGACAAGTCACTATATATACAACAGATGATGTCACTATTAGGGGATACGAACACCTATCTCCCTATCTCAAATAGTGAAGTAAAAGCTATTACAGATAGAGTGTGTTAGAAAAATATGTATTAACATATATGTGCAATGCTTATTTTAATAAGGGAAGATTAACACATTTTTATTCTATATGCAGCATTAGTTCTATTTGAAACTGAAAATATGCTTTTCTGAAATTGTGCTTTCTGACACTGCAAGATGCACTCTGACCTCGTTTGCTAGCACAGCAAAATACATGTTTATGCCTTGGAAATGTACTGGAAAGCAGGTGATTTTCTGCTAGGTCAGGAAATTAAAAGGAGAATAATAATAATTTCTGTAGATCCATTCATTATGGACAATAAGCTCTGTTCGTGTTGATGAAAAAGTGCACAAGCTGCAAGAAAGTTAGATACTATAACCAATGAACTGCTTCAGAAATCTGTACTTGCATTGTGCTTAAATTAGCCATAGTACCTAGACTTGTAACATCACATAGCAAGAAAGTTATAATTGACCTGTTTACTAAAAAAATTTTTTTTAAACTTTGAAGAGTCAGCTAGAAATGTGAGGAACATCTGTAAAGTAACAGAATTATGAACTGGTGATCTGCTACGTCAGTCGTAGTGGGCAATGTCTTGAAAGAAAGGTATAATAACTGTGACACTTCCTGATTTAGACAGACAAACTCTGTAACTGCATTTTTTGTCTCCTTGCGCAAGAATAAAGATACCTGAACTGAACCTTATGCTTTTGGTCTTTTTAAAATATTTTTCTCTAACAGAGTATCATTGTATGTATTTGATCTGCTTATGTCCAAGTGTATTTCAGAGGAATTTTTTAACTATCTCCAGGTTGAACATCCTACCATACCTACGATTTATGGACTGCCTAAGGTCCACAAAAATATGAACTGCCCACCGATGAGACCTATTGTCTCGAGTGGAGGTTGGGCTACTGAAAGCCTCTCTATCTATGTTGAAAAATGTTTACATCCTGTATTGGAGAACCGTGATACTGTTTTAAAGGATACAAAAGTTTTCCTTAAACTACTTTATGATAAGGTAAACATTACTGAAAGAGAATTTATTTTTGTTACCATGGACATCATCTCATTATTTACTGTTATACCTAATGACTGGGGTATAGAAAGGATAAGTAACCTGCTCAATGATAAAAAGATGTACAGCATGGCCAAAAATGAATTGATATGTAGTTTGTTGGAAATCAGTCTTGAGAACAATGTTTTTATCTTTGATGAAAATTTCTACCTTCAAAAGTTTGGCTTAGCTATGGGCACATGTTGTGCGAACAGCTACGCCAACCTAACACTGTTCTCATGGGAGAAGGAAATATTTCATTTCTTGATCTGATTTTTAACAGTCTGTATTTGCTTTAGCCAAGGTCTATTAGTAATTCCAGTACACAGCTTTTCTGCATTTTGCTGTTTAAGTGGTCTAACTGTTGGTGTTAAACTCTAGTTTCATTCTTATGTACTGAGTGAATGTTAGGCAAGTTCAGGACTTGTCTATGCATCAAGCCATTTTCAAGCCGGTCAGCTCAGAGCTAAGGGTGTAATTGTTTTCCCTCCCATCCTGTTGTAGTTGTACTCTTAAACCCAATGTTTCTGTTGTTGCACGCTGCTTTTGATAATTTGACAACATAATTATCTTCCTCTCCCTGTTTATTGGCTCTGGATAATAGATACATTAGTAACATTTTGCAAAGTCTGTCCCCTTAAACTACTCACCAGGCTAAAGGGTCTTTGATATGATTATTTAATATGGAGTGTACTGATACTCCTTGCACTGATTTTAATGATCTTTTTATACTATAATTAGTTTACTGTTTCTTGCTGGTGGCAGAAGGTTTCTAGGCTAGTTGTTCTGCACTGAACTTTAAATACTCAGTATCAAGTCCACCAAAACTTTATTTTAAAATAAAGCTCCAAGCAGTTAGTTACCCTGCCCCCAGAGTTATTCCAATCAGTATCATGGACCACCACTTCCCCAAAACTTCTCCAGCCATCCTGATTGAGATGGGTATCTTGATACAGTGTAGGAATTGTCTCATACTGTCAGATGATCATATACTACTCAAGTGGCATAACACAGTCTGTAAGAGATGTACGTATACTGTATCTTTGGAGGCAAAAATCTCACACACACTAAATTTAGACACCAAAATCATCAGCAGTACACCACCCATCACACCTCTCCAAGGCCATAACAATACATATAGTCCATCATATGCTGTGATTCTATAGATTAACCTGCCTAAACCTCAAAGTCCCCCAAAACATAACACAGGCACAAAGCAGACATGGTAGGTTAATTCTTCCTCCTCACATAGCACAAGGAGTCTCATAGTCACAGATGCTGAGCCATAATCAAGCATCAGCCCAAGCAAACACTCTTGTTATAGGTGACTCCATTTTAAGACATGCAGATGTGCATCTTACCAGGCTGAGCAAGGAATGAGTGATGGTTAGTTGCTTGTGTGGTGTTAGGACCTGTCAGATCATGCATGCACTCAAGTCCTTGAACAACAAGTACAAGTATGATTCTGTGATAGCTCATGCCACTGTCAATGACTTGAGTTGTACTTACCTGGACTATATGAAGAGAAACATGATAGTCTCTAAGACTATGTGCTCAAGGCAGGTATGAGTTGAGCACTGATCAGTATTTGACCTTCTCCAAGGATGATGCCACGATATGAGCAAAAAATAATTGACTTAAGTAATCAGCCAAGTTTTTGGTATCATTCAAAGGGGGTCCAAGACAGGGAGGATATGACTGATAGACTAAGCTGCTTCACCAGAGATGGCCTACGTATGTCTCTTCTAGGGTTTTGATTATTGGCAAAGACATTGTCCACTCCCTTAGTGACTTTTTTAAACAATACCATCTGGACAAACCAATATAAGGAAACAAACAAAGGAAAATATGAAGGTGTTTCTCATTAATGCTAGGGGACTAAATACAAAACTACACTCCCTACAAGCTCTTTTCACCCTGCAGGACATTGACTTCTGTGTAGTGACTGAGACATAGTTTAAAATAGTAGAGTACAATTTGGCTGTGTAGGACGATACCACCTTCCACACATTTAGACCAGCTGCTGTGCAGAAGAAGGAAAAGGTGGAGGTGTCTTAATCTACATCCACAAGAGAGTCACATCAAGGCTGGTAAAGCAGCTTGATGCACTAGAGCTTCTTCATGCCCAGATAACCATCAGGAAAGTCCCATACCATATATTAGTCAGGTATAGAACTCCTCCTATGACACAAGAAAGTCACAATGCCTATATACAGGAACTGGAATCATTCAGTGTTACACCCAATACCATTTTCCCTGATGATCTAAACTATCCAACTATAGACTGGAAAACTTACACTACCAGTAGTCCAGGGATTCCTGGACTTTGTCAATACAAATGCCCTGAAACAATTGGTCAGGGTACCCACTGGGGGGATTAACATTTTGGATCTTGTCCTTACTAACATGGGAGCAACTTGCACCATCCCTTGCATATCTTCATCACTTATTAGGTCTGACCATAAAGAAGTCTCCTTTGCAATAAAACTGAAACCAGAGATCCCTTCCACTCAGGGTACTTTTAAATATTTCTTTAAGACAAACTACCTACTCCTAAGTGATACATTGGTACATTGGCAAGCTTCAAATTTCCACCAAACTCTGTTGACTGCTGAATACTCAGAAATATTCACCACCACTCTATAACAGCATGCAAACAGCTGAGCAAATGCAGCTGTATTCCACAGAAACAAGTGCAGGGCAAACCCCAGAAACAAAACCCACATAGAGGAGTCATAATATCAACAAGCTTTATAATTAAAGGAAAAGAATTTTAACCTAAAGTAAGAAGAGTAATTCCCAGAATGTTAGAGCCCTTGTCACTGAAATAATTAACTCAGGAGCATAATAAAATCTACAAAAGCCAAGTCTGAGGCTAAAATATCTAAATAAGCCAAAAGCAATCACAAGGCATTTTTTTAGCTATGTTCATAATCTCAGAAGCACAATGCAGAAATGCTCTGAGCTGATTGTGAATGATGTTAACTAAACTGACGCTAAAGATATAGCTAACCTACCGGCTGATAAACTTATCTATAACTTTATCAGTCTCTCTTCACCGTCTGTCCCTCAAGATATACCTGAAATTGGATTGCCTCCAGCTATCACACAACATCAAGTCCTAGAAGTGTATCAAAAGCTAAAAATACTTCATCAATGTGTCCTGACAATATTGATGCATGCATCTTAAATAGCACAAAGCATGATTTAGCCACACACCTAACAACACTGTTCAGTCTCAGCGTCTATACAGGTTTTGGACCAAGCAAATGGAGAACAGCTGTAGTCATTCCCTTGCATAAGGAAGGACCTTCACAGACCCAGGCAATTACAGTCTTGTAAGTCTGACAAGCCGCATATGTAAAGCCACAGAAAGACTTATCACAGAGCTAATCAGTCAGGGCATAGGTAACTGCAAACAATGGACCTGTCTTAGTTTGGATTCTTCAAAGGGAAGGTCATGCTAACTCTAGCTGGTGGAATTTTTTGAAAAGGTCACCAAAGTAATGGATGAAAGCAAAATGGAACATGCCACATACCTTGATCTGGCCAAAGCTTTTGACACAATTCCCCACTCAGGCGTAGTAGAAAAGCTAAATAAACTGGGAATAAATCCTATGTCACCCACTGGATTGCAAGCTGGCTTATAGATTGGATACATATAATCAAAATAGGGGGAGTTATCTCCACAAAGAGACCAGTCACCAGTGGAGTTCCCTGTGGTTCTGTGCTGGGACCTCTCCTGTTTGGCATCCACTTTTCCTGAAGTAAAAGATAATACTAAAGGGCTCTGGCTAACTAAGCTTGCAGATGACTGCAAGCTATAAGCAGAGATTGAATCCTCATATCACGTGGCTATTCTACAGGAAATTTTGTCCCATATAAATAATCTGTGCTAAAGTCATAGAGTGAAACTAAATGTCAAAACATGCATTATTGTATCCCTTGGGAAGTCATCTACCCCAGGGAACTACCACATTGACAATACAACCCTAAGAGTTGACCCTGTTCAGGATTAGGAAAGTATGTGGACAGCAACCTAACTTTTGGCCAAAATCTGTCCATTCTTGTAGGATAGTTATATGGATGTCATTGTCCTTCTTTACTCAGCACTCATTAGGCCAATCATTGAATATGATACCCCCTTTTGCATATATCTGTCTAGACAAATGCAATAGAATGCCCACAGAATTACAAAAGGATGCAAGGCTTAAACAACATGCCCTACAAAAAGTCCTGTCACTATACTGTGTGTCCTACAGACTGCTAAGAGGTGACCTGTGTCTGGAATACAGTGCATCCTGCAACTCATTACTGATGGATTTACTGCACAACGTCAAGTCAAATGGCATCAGAAATACTCAGACTAACCCTTTTCTGCAACATCAACAGAATGGTTTGGAGGGACAGGTATATCATGTGAGGATACCACTGCTTTGAAACAGACTACCTATCCACACAAAACAAAGTTCATCCCTGTCCATATTCAAGCGCAACTTAGATTTATGGATGGGGAACAGAACATTTACCCCAGAACTGTTCCCTGTATTACTAATGGACAGAGGTAGCTCCAAATGCTTTATCCCATACATAGGTCCCCTCAAATTATCTATGGTATGATACCAGTTAGTCTCATTAGGGATAATATGTAATTAATGACCATGGGATGGGTAAGGCCAACCTATAACTGAATGGGATGGGTTATTTTGAGCACAAAAAGGTAAAGTAGCTTGGATTAAAATGGCCTGCAAGGACAGCTTTCCTAACACTTACCTATGAACCTATAAACAGAAGCATGCAGTCATGTTAAAGAAAACAATTTGAAACAAAACTTGTATGGAAATAAATGGTACTACAGAGGGTTCTACCAGTTTTTTTTTTATAATTTATTAGATTTTATGAGCAACTGATAATATTGGTGCATGTATTTATGCATTGGTTTATGCAAAACACACATAATTAGCCACTGTCTTAGAAGCTTTATCATTTGGAGTCACTAATGAAATGTTCTTTTAACTTAGCTTTGAATCTTTCTAGAGGGATTTCACACCTTTGTTGGAACTAGCTGGGCTTAGTTAATATGAACACTCACATATCGGCCTCTTAAAAAAACATGCTGTTAAAATGTCTTGTACTATGCATGTTTATTGTGCTAAGTAATGCAGCATTGTTTTACACAGCCATTACTGCATGGTTGTCAGGCATCCCCCAGTGAATGGTTGCAAGGTGAGTGATTCAGTAACAAATGCAGTGGACAGTCCTCCCTGTGTATGCATGCATGCATACACCACCTAATTCAGTCTCATTATCAGCCTAGTGCACCATGTTCAGCCATGCTGGAGATAGCTGATTATTGCATGGAGTAACATGCATGCACTGATCACCAAAACTATAGAGTAACCAAAAGCACACTTGCCCAAAGAGTGGACATATTATTGTACATCTTTTCCTATTATGCTTCTGCTGTGTTCCTGGGAGGGCCACATCAAGTAGATGGAAACAGAAGATAAACTTTACCAATGAAGGGAAAAGAGTGCTCCACAATACACTTTAGGAAGACAGGACAATGCTTCTGGGAAGAAGCACACACTGAAAAGAATGTGAATGTTTTGGGGTCAGTTAGCAATCATGTCAGTATGGTTGGCAAGCACATGCACCTCATATCTGAGTGCTACCTCCAGATTACTGCTGTGTAAATCCCTGCAAAGAAAAAAAGCATGGCAGTACACACAGATCAAAGTTCAGTTGCAGCATTTTCCATAAGTGTGTTTACACCTATATATCTGCCTTGTCTAGCTCTTGTTTCTTTACAAAGGTAAAGGACAGCCTCATCCCATAGCCATAAATGCAGTACCATATGTTCCTCTGAATGCCAGGAATGAAGAAACACATTTCAATTAGCTAGAAGGAATGATGAAATGAGTGGATTTGATTATGTTTCTTCAAGCACTGTTGATTCTGACTGGTTGTACGGTATCTAGACTGAGTTTCTTGCAAATATGTATGGTAGCCACAAAGTGTAATTAATGGCAGCAGGACACAAGCTGTTGATGTCCAGAAAAGTCACAGCCAGCATTTGACCACTATACTGAAATTCAGTATTGGTCTTATTCACAATTATCTTAGTGCTTGCAGTTCTTCATGTGTGTTGCCTTTGGTGGACAGAAGTGCAATCAAGTAGATACATGCACATGGGAGAGAGGCAGCCTAGTGACAGCCAAGTAAAACAGAAATCCATTGTGTCATCCTTTATCACTGCTCAAAGCTGTGTATAGCCAGAAAATCATGTGCAGATAACTACAACCCCCTAAGCTACGGTACCCGAGTGAGTGCTACCTTATGATATGAAGGTGGGTAATACCACTGGTCATGCATTTACAGGCAACCAGAGGACCATGTGCAGATAGTAGTACATTCTCTGATGCCATTTTACCTGAGTAATTGCTGCCTTGTGACATGAAGCTGGGTGATGCCCATAGCCGGCCTTAGGCATAGGTCAACTAGGTGGCTGCCTAGGGCGCTGTTCTAGCAGGGGCACTTTTTCAGTATTTATTTGGTATAGGTAGACCAGGATAGGGCACCAGGTAGTGTGGTGGGGGGGGGGCGCCATGGAACTCTTTTGCCTAGGGCACCAGTTGACCTAAGGCTACTCCTGGTGATGCCATACTGGGTCTGTGTTTATAGGTGATATACTTACTCAGAATATGTCTATACCTGCTGAGAGTGAGCAGGCGTTAAATTCTAAAAACAGCAGACTGAGATGCAGTGAGCATGCCCTTCACTGATGAAGGTCTACTGAAGTCCATTAGCATGATGCTGTCCTGGTGCAAATGTTAGAACACACCTTCTGTTTTCTTTGGTTATGTGGGAAGGTGCATCATCAGAACAAGGCAGTCTGACCAAAGCTTTGGCCATACTTGTGTGACATTTTCTTGGGTAGTCTGTAAAGAAAACAACCATCCATGGTTATACTTGTCAGTGCATATATTTATTTATTTGTTGGCTTGTTTATGTCCATTTGTTAACTAGGATAGTCTGACTGGGCCATATTAACACCCTTTCAGTGGATTTCAGAGTACAAATGTTCTAATAATTAAACATTAATCAGTTATAATGAATAAATGATCAATACAAATAACATATGAGCTGTAGAAGTAAAAAATATTAAACGCAATGAGATAATATTTTTTGAATGTACAAGTGGAGTAAACAACAATATAATCAAAATACATTATGATATGCAATAAGATAGAAACGAAAGACTTGGAGAGAGGCATTAAAGACAAGGAGTAGTTTAAAGCGTCAGAGGAGAGAGAACGAATGTGGAAATAAATGAGCAAAAAGAGAAGTGAGAAAAAATGCTGGTTGCATACCATCTGGGGTCTTCTAGCTGGCTGAAATAGGCAATAGCATCCTCAGTGCTGGAAACATGCATTGCCACATGGGTATGGTCCGTTGAAACAGTGAACTCAGGAACACCTGCAGGACTCACACACAGACATAATTGCCTCCACCTGCTTGTGGAGGATATCTGTATGTTTGCCTAAATAGGGAATCATGCTGTCCAAGAAATAGTGTTCCTGATCCTGCTTCATGAAGCTTGAAAAATATGTGTGGAACTCTGGCTAGTTTCTAATAAGTTTCAGTTCCAAATGTGTTGGGTGTTGTCATTGCACTTGTTTTCAGTGGTATTAGCATGTCTAGAACACTATGACCCATCATATTGGAAGAATTGTATTAAGGGCTGTGATAACCATGCAGTGCTAGTCCGGTTGCTCATAGATGATAATCCCTTCACATAATAATTGGATTTTGTAATATTTTTTCCTGATTTATGGGCATATTAATCTTTATGCCAGTGCACAGGATGTGCAGCTGCTGTTGTCTTCCCAGTGATAAAGAAGTGTGCCTTCAGTGCAATGCTGTTAGTTAAATAACTCCTTACTAATAGATGCAGGAACTTTTAGATGTAACTGTACCAAATATAACCTAACATAGCCAGTTCTGATCAGTAATTAGACTTATGCTAAGTACAGGTGAAGCAAACTGTATATAGCTGCATAATGAGCACCTGGCATCCTAAACATAGTTTGTATCAGCCCCTAGTGGTACTAAAAATAGCTCAATATTACTTTAAAGAAACAGCATATAGCTACTATCAATAGCTCAGTACCACTGTTAAATAAGGCTCCCAAGGTCTGCTATCAAATTTACATATGTTCCCAAGTTATTT
Organism: Protopterus annectens; assembly: GCF_019279795.1. Lineage (NCBI taxonomy): Eukaryota > Metazoa > Chordata > Ceratodontiformes > Protopteridae > Protopterus > Protopterus annectens. Next base: position 393,190,970 of record NC_056732.1, on the reverse strand, counting down.
ACTTACTTAAAGGAAAACTCGACCCTCTCCTACAGTTGAACTCAATTCTTAGGTTCATAGGTTGCTTTTCTCCCTACAATATGGTTCCAGTATTCTGCAGGTACCAGAAACCTGACTGTACTTTTTAAAACTTTCATTTCCTTGCCTTGGAATCAAAGGAAGGGAAAGTCTACCTACTTTTTTAAGCTTAACTTATGATATACTTTACAGATGAATTTGTCACTGCCTCCATATCATAGACACAAATAAATTTGAAATTTATCCTGTTAGGTACTGCTGTCATTCTTAGTTGGGAAATTAATCCTGCTAATATCAGAATCATGGCAGATGATATAAAAATAAGACCGAAAGCTTTGGAACTGTTTTCCACTGTTTTTATTGCAAACAGGAGGAGAACTTAACACTCCTCTTTCATAGGAAAACAAAGCAATTAGATCACTCAGGGGTTTAAAGGCAGTTGTCACCTCTTCTGACAAATTTACATATGCAAGATCACAGTAGTGAAATGTTAAGCTTTAAATGTTGGTTATTTATAATAGTTTATATGTTAAGATAACTTAAATGTAGTATCAAAGATTTCTGCAACGTTTAGAGAAAAGCCAGAAAGTATTTTTTTCTTGTAAAGTATCAGCTCATTTACCATTTTGAAGCCCCCCCCCACCACACACACACACAGGACAGAACTGCAGAAATAGACACAGGTGGCAACATTATCAGCTAGGTGCACTGATACTGTTTTTAAAAAGTATTTTTATGCTTTTTTGTGACATCCTTTAAGAGGGTGATGCATATCTGGTACACAGACCTATGGTAAGAGATTCCCACTGATTTTGAGTCAGTCCTTACATTATTGGAGTGCATTAGCATTTTGTAGTCCACAAAGTAAATGTGACCATTAATGTTAACCATAATATACAGCTGAATTTACTTTAATGTACATTTACTATGTGCTTTTGCATTAAATTCATTAAGAAAAGGAAATTAGAAGTACATTATCTGTGTTTAAATGCATGGGCCAGATTCAGGAAGGCTTACACGGAGTTCAAGAGTAGTGTAAGCCTCCGTGTAAGCCTCCTGATTCAGGAACAGCCCAAATCTCCGTGTAAGAGACAGCTAACACGTCTCTTACACGGACTGGGCGTGGAAATGCTCAATACCTCATTTGCAGCTCCAAGATATGCAAATGAGGTATTTGAGCGATCCACGAAGCCAAAACCAGTCCGTGTAACGTGTGTTAGCTGCAGAAATGTACTCAGCTGACAACTGAGTACATTTCTGCAAAATTAAAAACGGAGCTATGTCAGCTCCAAATAAAGGGTGCATATGTTTCATTAAGCATGCCAATGGCCAAATATGTGGCCATTGGCATGAAAAAGTGTTGCAAAAATAAGTTATATAACTTTTTTTTTTTTCACGGGATTTTTGTGTTTAACTGCAGCGCACACCCGCGCAAACGGGGTGCGCTACCTAAAACTGAAAACCAAAGCTTATAAGCCCACAATTGTGGGATATATGTATTACATTGAATGTCAATGTAGGGACTTGCAGACCAAAAACAATATGGCCTCCGTTCAGTGGTTGTCAAGGGGGGGAAGCTCCGTGTAAGACATGTAACTAAGCATTACTAGGCAATCCTATGTAAATGAGGGTTACAATACTGAATCACACTGCCACATAGGTAATGAGCACTCTCTGAGTAGTGTAAGAGTTAGAGAAGGGGGAGGAACAGAGTAAGAGGTAGGTGACATCACGGGGGGGAAGGATAGTAATAAATATACCAGATTGGAGGGCAATGTAAGGTAACAGATGACAGACAGACATCAGGGAGGGAGGTGTGTCCCAACAGAACACTAGGAAAGTCAAGAAATTGAGGGTGTACGCTATCCCTACACTCAAAGTTTCTTGATATACGGCATGCGCTGCGCGCGTGTAAGGCAGGTTCAACATGTGGAGCGTGTTGCAAACTGTTTACAACGGTTTGCGCGTGCACGTGTGGAAGGCAGTGTGCACGCGTTTTAGCATGAATCAGCCTAGCTAACACCGTAAGGATGTGTGTGCGCGTAACACCGTGTAAGGATGTGTGCACGCGTTTAAGTGACTGTGAGCGTGTTTAAGCTGGTGTGCACATTGCTCCCCCTCAGGAAACAGAGAGGAAACAGGAAACAACTAAAATCCAGGTAAACTGCCAGAGGATACTACTGGAGTTAATTGGTGGAAACAATTAGAAGCAGGCAATTACACAGGCAGACTAGAAGCCCAACCCAGCACTTAAAACACTGCAAGGAGCAGTGCAGGCTGTTTCTCACAACAGATACTGCCAGAAACTAAGCTATCAGAATTGAAAACTGAAAAAAAGCTGAACTCAGAGCAGAAATGCTAGGGGCTGCCATAGCTATTATAGTCAGGCATAGGCGAATTGCTGAGGGTGGTGACAATGCAGATGCTGACAGACAACCCAGAGTGAGGAGAAGGAGAAGAGTATACAGGCCCAGGGTCACCTACCATGGGTTACATGAGCTGGAGATAGTAGAGCTATAGAGTGGACAGAGAGCTCCTGCAGCAGATTGTTGAGCTGTGCAGGCCACGCCTCACACACAGAACCAACAGAGGGGAACCCATCCCAGTGGAAACCAAGGTATGTGTTGGCCTAAGAATACTAGCAACAGGTACCTTCCAGAGACTAACTGGCGATATGATGGGGATATCACAGGCATCAGCCTCCAGGGTACTGCACCAGTTCCTGGATGCCATGTCACCACATGTCAGTGATCATATATATGTCCCTAATGACCGTGAGGTTGTGGCCAGCAATATGCGTCTCTTCCAGCAAATAGCGGGATACCCTGAGGTGCTGGGTGCAATAGACTGCACGCACATACGCATCAAAGCACCAGCCGGTGAGCAGGGTAGAGCCTACATTAACCGCAAGGGATACCCCTCCATCAACTGCCAGGTCGTGTGTGATGCCCAGGGCATAATAATGAATGTGTGTGCTGGCTGCCCTGGGAGCTACCATGATTCCCACATCTGGCATCTGACGCAGCTGTACCAATCATTTGCCAATGGGGACTTCCCACACGGACACCTAGTCGGGGATGCAGGTTATGCACTTGAGCCGTGGCTGATGACACCCATCAGAAATGCACACACACCTGAACAGGAACGCCATAATGAGGCACATGCACAAACACGTAATATCATAGAGCGTGTGTTTGGGCTGCTCAAGTCACGGTTCCAGTGTCTGGACACATCTGGTGGAGCTTTGCAGTACACACCAACTACATGTACCCAAATGATCATGATATGTGCTATGCTACATAATATGACCCTGCGGAAACAGCTGCAGCAGGACCAGCACAGGGCTGGGCCAAACATCCCACCACCATTGCCAAGGCCACCACAGGCAGGGGTGACTCGGAGGAGGAACAACCTGACCTTGTCCCAGTAGGCAGAAGGAGGCGTGCCCAGTATGCCCTGGCCTTGGCAAAGAGGCAACGATAGCACATACGCTTGGTCAGTAGGAACACTGGGACTGATACCCGCTCTGACTCACTCATACAGTAACAGGGATGCCTAACATGACACAACCTGCTTCCAAACATACAGGAAGCGTAGTATGTGTATCCAACAGAGGTGGCCCTGCAGCACCACCTGAGGCATGAATGCCATGTGTTAAGTAATGTAATATCATGTACAATATGCACACCTGAGGACCCCAACTAACATCCATATCCACGCATATGACCCTGCGGAAACAGCTGCACGTCATACAGTGATGTACATGTGCAAAAACATGGAACAAGATACAAAATGAGGGTGACTAGCAATAAATAGCATGGATAACCACACACCCATGTTTGTACCACAACAAGAAGCAACATGGAATAGCCATGGTCAAAAACCAATGGCTAAAACCGACTACTACTATATAGCCTGCTGCAGACCACTGTCCTAATAGCAGGAACTGCCCCAGGCCTATGTCCATAGGTTCATAGGTTCATACTAGGCTATCTGCCCTAGGGCATTAATAAGCTTCTGCCACCCCTGCAAGTTGGTGGATATTATGCCCATTATTTTGCTGCGCCTCTGTCAAGCAGTGATACTGAGGTTATCCCTGGGGTATACCTGCAATCTCCCATCCATTGGTCAAGATCTCATTTGAACAAAGCCAGTGAGGTGCTCACCCTCACATGTACCAGGATGTTGTTCCACAGCATATGGACTCTCTGGGTGATGAATCTGTCCCTCCAGCACATCCTATTAATATCTGTGTTGAGGTTTAGGTCTCCTGCCCTTGTAGTTCTGATGGATGTAGAGGTCTTGAGGTGAAGCATGTTCATTAATTCTGGGTTGGACATAGCCTTGTATGTCAGGCACAGGTCACCTCTGAGCAGACAGTAAGCGACTGAATACAGCCGGAATTCCTTCAGTCTGGCAGCATAAGAAATATGTTTGAGACCCTTTCACCTCCTGTCGAGGAATTTGTGGGCCCATCCAATCTGAATGGGGCATTGTATGCAATCATTGGTCTGATGAGTGATGAGTACAGGGGAACAATGACCTCCCTTGATCTAGATGTGAATCACTGCATGATGAGGTGGCCAATGTAGAAGGCCTTCCAAACTACCCTGGCAATGTGAGTGTCAAACAAAGGTCACTGTCAACCTGGGTGCCCAGGTCCCTGATAACCCACGTTGTGCTTAGAGGATTGCCACCTAGATGGGAAGTAGTGGTAACCTTGTTCTTCCTGAAGGGTATGGCTATGCATTGTTTAGTGTTTAATGTAAGGCCATGGCTGTGGCACCAGTTATCTGTGTCTATGAGACCCTTCTGAAGGATGTCTGTGTCAGATGGGTTTCCAACTATGCTTCCCAGTTTGCAGTCATCTTCAAACTTTGTCAGCCATAATCCTCCTGTGTTTGCTCGTACTTCTGAAAAGTAGATACTGAACAAATGTGGGCCCAGGACTGAGCCCTGTGGGACACCACTTGTGACAGCTCTGGAGTGTGAACTGGCACCAGCAACTTTGACCCTGTGTGTTCCGTCACTTAGGCAGTTTGCAACCCATGCTGTGATGTATGGGTTCACAATTAAGCTGGTGATGTTTTCAATGATACCTGAGTGGGGTATTGTGTAGAAAGCCTTTGCCAGGTCAAGGTAGGCTGTGTGGACTGCCTTGCCCACGCCAATGGCCTGGGTGAGTGTTTTGAAAAAGTCAACCAAGTTTAAAAGGCATGATCTGCCCTTGACAAAGCCAAACTGGATTGGATCCAATGTCTGCAAGTCCCCTATGTCTTCATTTAGAATTCCCATTATGATCCTCTCCATAGCTTAGCAGAACAGGCTTGTCAAGCTGATGGGATGGTAGTTTCTGGGGTTGGTGGAGGCACCTCCTTTGTGAAGTGGGTCCACCATTGCTGTATGCCACTCCTTGGGAACATATCCTGAGATGAGGCTAAGATTAAACAGCTGCCCTAACTGCAGGTGTAATTACTCATTGAGTTCATGGAGCACACAACTGGGGACACCATCTGGTCCCATGGATAAAGTGTTTTCTGCCTTGGATTGAGCAGTTCCCACCCCAGCAGTGGAGATGTTTGGGGGGCTACAATCCTCTGGTGTACATACCCCACCCCAGTTGGGGGGGGGATCTGCACTGAACCTGTCAGCCAGTATGTTGCCAATGTCTGTAGGTGCAGTGATATCAACATCATTCTGAACTAAGTCTGAGCATATCTGGGAGTTTCCTCCCAGGTTTCAAACATAGGTAAAAAAGGCCTCATGATTGTCCCTGGAGTCCTGAGTGGGTTTACTCTCAAAACATGCCTCAGATGATTGTATGGGGGAACCCAGTGTTTTACTCACAATGAGCAGGGGTGTCTTCCCCCCTACGGATTACGCTCTATCTCGTAGTAGCTCCTTCCTTGTGTTGTACAGCTTGTTTATGGCTAGGGTCCACCAGACTGGATGCTTGCCTGTGGTACAAAGAGTTATTATTTTTGGGATTGCCTGAACCATGCAGTCCTGGAGGTGCTAGTAGAAGGCATTTCTAAGTGATACAGTGGCTTGGGTAATGGTGTCCGCTGGCCTGGGGGCCTTGAAAGAGACCACACCAGTCCTCAGAAATGTGAAGTCGGCATTTGAGAAGGTCTTCACCGTTTCTTTTCCCATCTGGGGTGTGGGTGGGATGTGGACTCCCACTGAGAGTAGTCCATGATCTGATCTCACCAATGATGGGTATACGTCTGGTGTTGAACAGTGTGACCCCATGTTCGTGATGATGTGTTCTAGTATGTTGCCTTCACTTGAGGGGATTGGGACCAGTTGTTCCATGGCATTTCAGTGTATGAACTCTTGGAACCTTTGTGTTAGAGTGTTGTGGCATGATTAGTGATCCCAGTCTATATGTGGATAGTTGGAATCACCCAGTAGGATGGTGTTTGGAGATACATTTATCCCCTTCAGTGTTTGCAGGATAGATGTGTGAGGTACCTGAGTTTGAGCGGGTGGCATGTAACATGCTACAAACTGCAGAGCAGTCTTGCCTACGGTCACTGGCACCTGGATGGTCTCCGATGCATCATGTGTTGCCACCAACCATGAGGTGAGGGTGTCCTTGATGAATATGGACACCCACCATCCTTCTTGGTGTTGTCGGGATGCTGGTGCCGGAATGCATGATATGAGGTAACACCCGGTAGTGCCGGGGTGCTGTCAGAAGCTGTGAACCAGGTTTCAGACACAGCACAGACATCAATGTGCTACATACTGAGAAGGGCATAGAGTGTGTGCAGCTTGAGGTTGAGACCTTGGGCATTGAGCAGCATTAGCTTTAGTGTCTTTCCTTTACTGTGTTCTAGGGTGGTAGGTGTAGAATCTGAATCTTGCATAAAAAAGGCACAATGGGGGTGGCAAAAGCATCATCTGAAATCCGGAAGCCCAGGGGTGACAGGTGCAAGCCTTCCCTTGCAAATCACCGTGGCCTGTCCAGCATGTCATCCCAGGCAGACAGACATTGGACCCCCTTAGAATAACACCATAGTCTAAGCAAAATACTACAGCTGATCATCTTGTCTCTGTTTATGTGGCATCATACTTGGTGAAGGTAGGATACTGCTGAAGGTCAGGGTCATACCTGCCTGGCCTACATAATCAGAGGGATCCTCTATGTCTCTTTCCATGTAGTCCAGGGAGGTACATCTCAGGTCGTTCACACCAGCATGGATTATGACTGGGTCAGACCTGTACTTGCAGTTTAGTGACCTGAGTGCTTGCATTATGTGGTGGATTCCAGTGCCCGATAGGCAGCTTACTGTGACCTCCTCTGTACCTGATCTGGTGAGTGGGACATCAGTGTGTCTGACTATGGAGTCACCTATGACAAGTGTGTCTGGCATTGTGTTTGGCCTTAAGGGCTGTGACTGTTTGACACACCGACTCTGTGGTCAATGTGTTGCATGTGCTGTGCCCTGTGGAGGCAGTTGTGTGAGTGTCTGCTGTGGTGGCCACTGCCATTCTGGTAGACTTCTGATCAGAAGCTCCGAGAGTGTCTCTGTGTGTCTATGTGTATGATCTTAAGTTGTGACAGTGCCATGTGAGACTGGATTAAAGATGTGTGTGTGGTTATCTTCACCCTCTCTCTGGTCTTGCTAGTCCTATGTTGAGAGAGCTCAGCCTCCACTTTGGCTCTATAGTTGCATCTCTCACATGTATGTGTGTTTTATGGCAGAAGGAGAGGGTTGTCAGTGTACATGAGGCAACTGTAACAGTGCCTCAATATTCCCAGGTTCACCAGCTGAGCAGGAGAGGACACTAGCAACTGATCCCTAGACATGCTAGAAGGAATAGACAAAACAATGTTGGAATACAGGGAGATATCAAGCCCCCCAAGCCACATCATACTGTTTGATTGACAATAGCTACACATACACCGGTGTTTCATAGTGTCATAGTGTACTACTAGGCTATCTGCCCTAGTGCATGTATAAGCCTAGCCATAGTGATGTGGCTATTGCCACCCCTTATAGTGGTAATAAGTGTACAGAATAGATTCTGAATATTGTGCCTCTGACTTAGTAGTGACACATTATGACCCCTTACGTAATTGAATAACATGACTGTGTCTCTGTCTAGTCTGTGCCTCCGTCTCATATGCAGTTGTCCAGATGTCTCCTGAAGAGAGTCAGTGAGGGACTCTGTCAAACATGAACTGGGATACTCTGCTAGAGTGTGAGATGCCTCTGAGTTATGACTCTGTCCCTCCAGCATGTCCTATACATGTATGTGCTGAGGTTCAAATACTCAGCTCTCATGGCTCTGGTGGATTTGGATTGCTTGCAGTGGAGCATGTCCATTAAATCCTGATTGGACATGGTCTTGTATGTCAGGCATAGGTCACCTGTAAGTATGCGGTATGACACTGAACAAAGCTGGACTTCCTCTATTCTGGAAGCATATGACATGTGTTGAAGAACCCTGATCTTCATGGTAGGTACTTTTCGGGTGCAAAGGTGCAAAAGGCAGGATCTGCCCTGTACAAAGCTGAACTAGGTGGGAACAAGGGTCCGTAGGTCAGTAATGTGTCTGTGTAAGAGCTCCATGACTCCTCCCATATCTTTGCAGACAAGGCTGGTTAAGCCTGTGTGGTGGTAGTTGCCATGGTCTGTGGAGGCATCTCCTTTGTGGAGTGGGACCACTGTTGCCGTATGCCAGTGTTCAGGTACATATCCTGTAGCAAGACTAAGGTTAAATAGCAGTTGTATATATGGGTCCAGCCTCTTCTGGAGTTCACATAGCATGCAACTGGAGATACCAGCAGGTCCCATGGATGCTGTGTACTTGTCTTTGCTGAGTGTGGCTCTCACATGGACATCCACGATGACAGTGAGGTTACATACAGCAGTGATAACTATCTTGTTTTGGGGGTGAGGGAGGGGGTAAATCACACTGAAGCTGTCCGCCGGAATGTTGCCAATATCTGCCAGGTCACTGGAATATATGTTGTTGTGTACCAACTCTGAGCATATCCGAGGGTTCACAACCAGGTGTCTGACATAACTGAAGAAAGCAGTGTGGTTACCTTCATTGTCTTTGGTGATTTATGTCCCCAAGTTGACCTTGCATGTCTTTATGAGATAATGTAGCTTTCTACTAGTGCTGATCACAGCTGTCTTCCCTTTTGGAGATGTAGCTCTGTCTTGCATTAGTAACCCTCATCTGTCATACAGTTTGTTTATGGCTGGGGTCCACCAGACAGGACACTTTCCCTTTGTGGAGAGGGTCCTGTTTTCAGTTGTGATTGTATGGTCCATGCTGTCTGACATCTAGCTAAGGGAGGTCATTCTGGTTCTGCAGTTATCTTTCATCAGCATTAGAAATGACCACAACAGCCCCTGTGGGTGTACCTCATGCACACACATCCAGCACCTGTAAAGTCCACAACAGTACCTCACCAGGAGTATGACAGAGCTGGAACACATGTAATGTGTAGTCTGATTAAACAGAGTGCAGCTCCACACACTGCCATGCTGTCCACCCAGATGCAAGCTGTGCCTGATGTAGAAAGCCATGTCCAAGCTGGAATCAATGCACATGCTGCACCTTGTACAATCTGAATGGCAGGGAGCTATGCACATGAGGGACCTGAACCTCAGCACTGACATATATAGGACAGGCTGTACTGCATTATCCAAAACACAGAAGCCACCCCACACATGAGTAAACTACCAGTACAGGTTGTCCATAGAGACACTGGTTGAGTCCCTCAACAGGAATCCTAATGAGTGGATGGGAGATGGGAGGTTTACCCTGGGTATCAATGTTATGTCACAGGTAGACAGAGGCACAGTATACTAAACAAGACATATGACATGGCAAACTACGCTTACAATGTGTTGATGGACAAACACATTCTCCGACTAGCATTAGGTCAAGATACCTCTTGAACACAGCCAGCAAGGTGCTCTGCCTCAAATGGACCAGGATTGTATTCCACAGCATAGGGAGTCTCCGAGTGATAACTCCATCCCTCCAACATGTCCAACATACATCCCTGCTAAGGTGCAAGTCACCTGCACTAGTGGTTCAGGTGGATCTTCTGAGTCTGAGGTGGAGCATGTCCATTATTCTCTGTTCGGACATGGCCTCGCATGTCAGGCACATGTCACCTCTAAGCAGACAGTATGTGAGTGAATAGAGTGTGTCTTCAATCTGGCAGCATATGACAGCTGTTGGGGTTCCTTGATCCTTTAGGTGGGGGACAGTCAGGGTGTCTCCAATTGCTGCAGATGTTGGGTGAGATACAGCCAGAATAGGGCATTTGACTCGATCACCTGTCTGATAAGTGAAGAGTACAGGGGAACAATGACCCACTAGATCTGGATGTGAATCCCATCCTGATCAGGTGGGCAATGTAGAAGGTCTTCCTAGCCACTTTAGCAATGTGAGTCTCAGAAGAATGGCGACTGTCAACCTGGGTCCCCAGGTCCATGATAACCTCCTCTGTGCTTAGAGGATTGCCACCTATATGGTAGCTTGGGGTCACCTTGCTTTTCCTGAAGGGTATGTCTACACATGTTGTGCACTTTGACTTCAGGCCATGGCCCTGGCACCAGCTATCAGTTACTGTGAGTCCCTTCTGAAGGATATCTGTGTGTGATGCACTGTCCACTATGGTGCCCAGTGTGCAGTCATCTGCTAACATTGTCATCCAAAGTCCTCCCATGTTGGCCTGTACTTCTGGGAAGTACATGACAAACAATGTGGGCCAAGGACTGAGCCCTGTGTGACACCACCTGTGACCAGCCTGGAGTCTAACATAGTGCCAGTAACTCTAACCCTGTGGGTCCCGTCCTTAAGCCAGTTTGCAACCCATCTTGTGACATATGGGTTTACATTTCAGTTGTTAGGGTTTTCCACAATACCTGAGTGGGGTATTGTGTTGAAAGTGTTTGCAAGGCCAAGGTAGGCTGTATGGACTGCCTTTCCCCAACAATGGCCTAAGTGACCAATTTGAAGATGTCAACCCAGTACAAAAGGCATGATCTGCCCCTGACCAAGCCAAAATGGGATGGGTACAATGTCTGCATGTCCCCTATATCTTTGTTTATGAGCTCAATTATGATCCTCTCCATAGATTTGCAGACTACACTTGTTAAGCTTATGGGGCAGCAATTAACAGGGTCTGTAGAGGCACTGCCTTTGTGCAGATGTGCACAACTGGACCCTAACCAGGCTGTTGTGCACACTATGGAAATGTAAAGCAGTGATAGGACTAAAGCCCAGGATACTGACCACCACAGTGAAAGTACTGAAACACTACACTAGACAGTGCTACAGTGTTAGGTCAGTATGAACGGATGTTGACAATTGTGTGCAAAGTATCCCATGCAAAACCTGCAGGCACAGTATACTCCCTGTTTTGTTCACACAAAGCATTCGGACAGTAACTACACAACATGGCACAGAACACACAACCATAAACTGGAGGTATTTGTTGAAGGTCACACTCATCCACAAATGTGATGGGCTGCAGAGTTCAACATATGTAAAGCCCACACTGGGCATGCTCACACACTTAGATAAATGAGACATCTTTCACACAACATGCCATGGGAAGGCTGAACTGGGCATGCTCACACACTTGGTCCAAATGTTACCCCTAGCAAATGTGAAAACACACCAGAGGATGCTCATCCCCCTTTCTAGACACTGATCATGTAAGCACCCTATAAGTATATTGGAGAAAAGGATTCTCTCAGTAATCCGAATAGCGCACTGTGCTAATGCGTCCGTCTGTAGTGTTATAACATAGTTAGGTAGGGGTTTGAATCCAGCAGGTGGCAAGTGTGTGTGAAGGGGGGGAAGTGTGTGTGTAAGTGTGTATGAAAGAAACATCCCTTTTGGCAACTGGGAAAACACACCACAGGATGATCATTCCACTTTCTAGACTCTGATGATGTCAGCACCCTATAAGTATATTGGAGAAAAGGATTCTCTCAGTAATCCGAATAGCGCGCCGTGCTAATGTGTCTGTCTGTAGTGTCATAACATAGTTAGGTAGGGGTTTGAATCCAGCAGGTGGCAAGTGTGTGTGAAGGGGGTTAAGTGTGTATGAAAGAAACATCCCTTTTGGCAACTGGGAAAACACACCACAGGATGATCATTCCACTTTCTAAACTCTGATGATGTCAGCACCCTATAAGTATATCAGGGGAAAGGAAATTCCCAGGTAATGCAAATAGCACGCTGTGCTAATGCGTCCGTCTCTAGTGTCATAACATAGTTAGGTAGGGGTTTGAATCCAGCAGGTGGCAAGTGTGTGTGAAGGGGGCTAAGTGTGTATGAAAGAAACATCCCTTTTGGCAACTGGGAAAACACACCACAGGATGATCATTCTACTTTCTAAACTCTGATGATGTCAGCACCCTATAAGTATATCAGGGGAAAGGAAATCCCCCAGTAATGCGAATAGCGCGCTGCGCTAATGCATCTGTCTGTAGTGTCATAACATAATTAGGTAGGGGTTTGAATCCAGCAGGTGACAAGTGTGTGTGAAGGGAGGTAAGTGTGCATGATTGATATATCCCTTTTGGCAACTGGGAAAACACACTACAGGATGCACATACCCCTTTCTAAACGATATCACAATTATGTATGGCTTTTGATTACAGACATGCCATGTGTGTTGTGCACACACAGAATGCCCATGTGTGTGGGTTGTCCCTCACAATAATGCATGACATTGATTACACCGGTTATGGCAATGAACACATGATGTATGTGTGTGCCAAATACACATATGTACCTGTGACTTTCAATAGTTACCATGTGTGATGCCTGCCACATGTGAATACATGGTATTTACACAGGGTAACATTATGACCGTGGTCTTCTGTGCAGATGCTGCATGTGGGATGTGTATATACAGTGTGAGATGTAGATGCTATCAGCCTAGTAGTGAGGGATGCACACCTGGTCTGGGGCATAAAGTCTACATGTTGTTGATGTACAGGAGCTGCATGTTCTCACCTGTTGTGGGAGTGGTAAGACAGTATTCCATAGCAATGCAGTGACTGCATGCTAAGAACCATTCAGCTAGGGTGTTGTAGCTACACTTATTCATAAGCATTCAGTAATTTGTCGGAATCCCTGGTGAGGGTCTGATGCCAACCAAGGTCAGGGGTCTACCAGCCTGTGTCACTTGCTCAGTGATCCCTTCCATGTTCCCTATCATGTATCCCAGTAAGCGACATCCCACATCAGCTGTGGTGGCATGGACAATGACTGAGTCATATGTGTCCATGCATCTGACTGACTTGTATGTTGTTGTTACAGTTTGGTCATGTGTTTCCATCTCATACATATGATGTACATCAATGGGTAGGGGATAGGGTTGACTGTGTACATGTGGCAGCTGTGACATTACTACATGTCACACATATTCCACAACTGTACCATAGAGGTGACTGACAACTGACCTTTGCACATGCTACCGGAGTATTGAGATTACATTGGTGATTGACAGCACATAGGGCCAATGGTGAAAAAGAGACATAGGTCCATAGGTTCATACAGGGATATCTGCCCAGGGCATGTATCCACCTAGCCAGAATGTGTGTGCCTTTCAACATGCATTGTGAATCTGTCTTGCTATGCCCTTTTCCAAGGTTAGTATACTGTGCCTCTTTCTCACAGTGACACATAAGTGATACCCAGGGTAACCCTACAATGTCACATCCAGTCATTAATATCGCTCTTGAAGATAGTCACTGAGTCAGTCTGCCTAACCTCTATTGGGATAATAATCAGGAATGAAGGGAGCCTCTGAGTTGTGAATGTGCCCCTCCACCATGTCCTATGTATATCACTCCTGAGGTTCAAGTATTTCCAGCGTGTATCCTGGTGGGATCTGGATATTCTGAGATGCAGCATGGCCATTACGTGAGGGTATGACCTGGCCTTCTATGTCAGGCACAGATTGCCTATGAAGAGGCAGTATGTCACTGAGTAGAGCTGCTGCTACTTTAACCAGTCAGTATGTGGCATCTGTTTGAGCACTTTGATCCCCTTGTCGAGGTACATATGTGGTAGCTCCAGTTGCTGCAGGTGTCTGGTAAGGTGCATGCCGACAGGTTCATCATAGTCAATTATGGGCATGATGAGGGATGAGTAAAGGGCACAATGTCCTCCCCTGGCCTACATGTGGATCCCATGATGATGTGGCCCATATAACATGCTTACCTAACCACTTTGTCCATGTTGTTGTCAAATGGTAGAATGCTATCAACCTGCGTACCCCAAGGTCCATAATTCCTTGGTCTGCACTTACTGGATTAACACATATGTGGTACGTTGTGGTCACTTAGTGTTTGACAAAGGGGATGACTATACTCTTTCTGTCATTCACGTTGAGGCCATGGCTGTGGCACAAGTCGTGTGTTTGCAAGAGTCCCTTTTGGAGGATGCATGTGTTAGCTGGTGAGTTGATTATGGTGTTCGATCTGCAGTCACCTGCGACTTGCTGAGCCACAGTACTTCCATGTTGGCCTGTACCTATGACAAATATATAATGAACATGACAGCTCCTAGGGCTGTGCCTTGTGGGACACCACTTGTACCAGGTTGGAGGCTGACATGGCTCCAGCAATTCTACCATGTGTGTTCTGCCCTTGAGCCACTGTGCAATACCCATAGTGACATAGGGGTTAATATGTACACTGGTGAGCTTCCCTAGAATGCACAAGTGGGGTATTGTATCCAAGGCTTATGCAAGGTCCAGGTAGGCTGTGTGGACCTCCTACCCCTTGACAGTGGTCTTGGTGACTGTTTCAAAGAAATCAAACAGGTTTGATAGGCAGGATTTGCCATTGACAAAGCCAAACTGTGTATGGTGACATGTCTGTAGGTCCACAATATCTAGATATGTGAGGCTCATGATGATCCTTGCCATAGCTTTGCAGACAAAGCTAGTCAGACATATGGGGCAAGTAGTGTCCAGGATCCGTGACGGCACCACCTGCATGTTGAGGGACCACTGTTGCTGTATGCCACTCTCTGGCCACATATCATGTATTAAGGCTGGGATTGAACAGTGGTGTTATGTCTGGGTGTAGCTCTTCTTGTGGTTCATGTAGGACACAGCCTGGGACACTGTCTGGTCCCATTGATGCAGTGTTTATTGCTTTGGGAAGGGCATCTCTTACCTGAGCATCTGTGATGTCAGGGGGGGAAGCACTGTGCTGCGAGACATATTTTCCCTTTTGGTGTGGTGGGGAGAGAAGGCAGCATTGAACCTGTCCACTAGGATGATGGCAATGTCTGTGTGTTTTATATTTTGTGTGACATATTGGATTACCTCTGAGCATATCTGGGTAGTACCACCCAGGTTACTAACATAACTACAGGCAGCCTTGTGATTATCCTCAGTGGCTTGTGGAATCCTCTGTCAAAGATGACCTTAGACAATCATATGGGTGCCTGTAGTTGTCTTCCAATACTCATCAGTGGTGCCTTCACATTTTGGGAGGTTGTTGTATCATGTAGTGGCGTCATCCTTCTATTGTATAGTGTGTTTATGGCTGGTGTCCGCCCAGGACATCTGCCTTTGGAGAATTGGGTCATGCTTTCATATGTGGCTTCATGATCCATGCATTCCTGAATGTGTCCACAGAATGCCTCTATACAGGTATCTGCAGTCTGGTCCATATTTTCAACAGGCCTTGGGCCTTTGAAGGTTTCCACATCATTTATGAGGGGTGTGCACTTGCTTGACATGAGCTGTTGACAGACGTGCCGGCCTCCACACAGAGCAAGGTGAGGGTCACAGTCAGCTACCTGTTGGGTGATAGAATGTGCCACATAACACAGGCACACAGGTCACTCCACAGCAAGTACAGCTATGAGGCAGACATTGTCCATGCTGGTGCAAACAACCTGAGACGTACCTCCCTGGACCACATGGAAAGAGACACAGAGGAGCTCTTACAGCACCCTCTCAAACTCAGGACTCCCACACAGCCTTCATGCTGACACAGGAGAGTTTAGATTACTCTGCAAACACCATCATACTGGGTGATGCCAGCTACCCAAACATAGACTGTGAACATTACACAAGCCACAATACCCAAGCTCTAAGGTTCCCATTGATCAGACATTCTTTGGCTATGGAACAGGTAACCAACCTTCCCACAAGAGGGGCAGATATACTAGAGCTGATCTTTACAAACATGAGTACAAACTGCTCACCACTGGGAGTATATCCCTCATTGTTGCAATCAAACCATATACTAATCACACTGGAGTTCTGGATCCCCCACATATGCAAACCTCCAACACATTGATGTGTGTGTGTGGGAAATGTCCCTATTAGCAACCGTGACAGTATCGCACAGGATGCAGATCCCCCTTTTGAAACACTGATGATGTCAGGACTGTATAACTATATCACCTGTAGTACAGTCCTCCAGTAATTTGCATAGCGCGCTCCGCTAATGCATCTTTCTTCAGTGTCATAACGTAGTTAGGTAGGGGTTTGAATCCTGCAAAGGGAATGTATGAGTGTGGTTTATGTGTGTGCACTATGCTGGGAGGGTTAACTGCCTTTTGCCAACTGGGAGAACACACTACAGGGTGCACATCCCTCCTCCTACACACAGATGATGTCAGCACCCTCTAAGTACAGCATTAGTAAAGATTTCGCCAACTACTGCAAATAGCACACTCTGCTAATGTGTCTGTTTCTACTGTCATTGCACAGTTAGGTATGGGTTTGAATCTTGCAAATGGAAAGTATGTGTTGTACTGTTGGTGGGGTTAGTGTGTGTGCACAATGATGTGGTGGGATGTGGCTTTTGCCACATGGGGCTATGCACTGCAAGGTGGTCATTACCCTTAACAAGCAGTGATGTTGATAGCACCCTATACAAACAAAACTACAAAACAGAAGGTGGTGGTACTGATAACACATGTAAGGTAACACTTCTTCAAGTAATGTCCACAAAACGGAGTAGGATAATCAAACAATTATTTTATTCTATACAGACAACATGACAACAGACAACTAACTGCCAGTACTCATTATAGTGTTACATGCTACTGTAACACGCACATGTACCCGAATATACCTAGATAGTATTCTGAAGCCTGAATGTGGCAAGTGTGTGGATGTGGGATGTGTCTGTGTGTGCATTTCCGTATGTGAAACATGTTTGATGTGGCAATCAGGTACTATAGTACCTGATGCACATTACATCTTCCAACTGATGAGGTTGCCTGCACCCTGTGAGTACAGGTAGAGAAGGGGATGCCAGTAGTAAACAACATAGTGCACTTCTGAAATGTGTACCTGTCATGTATCAACAGCTACTCATGTAGGGTGATAAATAATGGGAATGGCAGGTGAGCGTGTGCATGTGTGTGGGTAGCAGGGTGTGTATAAATGCATGTGTGACAGAACAGATACATGTAGCTGAATCTACATAACAGCACAAGATGCACATTGCCATAGTCAATGTTAGCATGTGATGGTGTGCAGCTGGTACACTTTGTTAAGTAGTATGGGTGCAGATAACAATTGAGGACATTCATACAGTTACTGCAGCAGGACTGCTGGGATATACACACAATTATACTGCAACAGTCAACAGTTACCAACATGTTACTACTTATACACATCTATGTAGTCACCCTGTGCATCAGCAACATGTTTACCTTTACCTGCACCGATGTTGTAGTATGCAGGAGGTGGCACAGTGTCATCATATGCACAGGGTGTGGGTTAGGTATGCCCAAGCCGCCACTGGTAACACCAATTGACATGTGTGTGTATGTGTGTTTGTGAGGGGCAGCAGTACAGGGTGGACCGTTGTTGGTGCAGTGTGTGTGTGTATGTGTTTGCCCTAGGTGTTAGGTTTCTGCATGTGTGTAAGCACGCACACAGTCCCACATAATGGCTGCCATGTACAGGGTTTTGTGGACAGCCACAGACTGCACCTGTCAGGTCATCCAGATCAGTGTCTGTGGGCACGGACACGGTACCTGTGCCTGGCAGAGGTGCTACGGGCCGTATCCGGTACTAACCCAGACTGGGTACTGTCATCGGAAGCAGGGGTGTGTTGACTGGACACAGTTCCCTGTTGGGACTGTCCAGAGCCACGTGCACGTGGTCTCCTGGGGCGTCTGGATGACAGCACAGACCCAGCATTGCTGGGGCTGGTGCTGGCACTTGAGGCGCGCGAGTGGGCCTGTTGTCGCCCGCGGCCACTGCCAGCTGGTGCTCTTGCTGGCATACGGCCACGTCGACGCCGCAAACGCACACCATTGCCCTGGCCCATGGACATCTGGTTGTGGAGCAGCTGTTCTATGCCCCCACAATGTCTGTCAATGACATCTGTGAAGTTACGGATAGCATTCGCAACATCACGCATGCCGTCTGTCATGGCTATGCGACATGCTCTCAGCTCCCTCAGACCCTGTCTGGTGTACCTTTCCATACGTGCCTGTGCCTGCATGACAGTTCTAAACATAGTGGAGGTTGACATACCTCCTTGGGCACGTCGGCCAGAGGCAGTACGGCCACGGATGCCCCCACGAGAACCCATGGGCGACTGTCTGCATGGTACCATTGGAGGCCTCTGCTCATGGCTGCCTTGTGGGGATGCATGTGCCACAGGTACCACATTACCCTGATCTATGCCCACTGCTGACTGTCCATCACCTAGGGACAATGGTGACAAAGGATGTAACGGCAGGATGACTGTGTGCATTGACGGGGTTGAAAGCTGTGTACTGTCAATTGGCTGACCAATGGCGGACCCAGACACACCTTCCTGCACCATTACAGACATTTCATCATCATCAGTACCTGGGGCACAAGATTCAGGTTCCCTGCTGCAGGTCACCAGAGCAGCACCAGAACCTACGGGAGGAAAACATGGAACACAGATTACAGTCTCAATACATATTTGAAAGAGATGCACTTCAATACTAATGCACACATTCAGAAATGGACACATGCACTCATGGACACTAACACACATGCACACTTGGGCACAGGCACACTTGCACACATGCACACCCCACAGTAAACACACACATCAGTACCGTGTTACACGACTCAATTTACTACCTGTCAATTACAGTTATTGTGAACACAGTCACCAGCATGTCTACTACAGAGTTACACTACTCTTCCTAGTTTTATAAATTGTTTTACAGATAATGTTAAAAAGACTCACTAGCATGTATGGCCTGCCTCATTGCTAGATGGGAGGGACCTGGAAGTGTGAAGAGAGTAATGTCAGTGGGCACATGTGTGCCATTCGTTTTGCACATGATACAGTACAGTAGTACACTAGTTCCCTTATACACATCAGCTGCACATCATGTCAGTATATATATCATGATGACAGATACATACCACATGCACACCTTATGCGTGCATGAAGTAACAGCGTACAGAACAGTCATATGTACATACCAGGAGTTAACTCTAATCTCACCCTTACCTCTCTTCTAACGTCAACTCAAACTGTACTTCCAAAACCACTGGCTTTGTTCTTCTTGGAGTCCAGGCTAACGTCCCTCTCCCTACCCTCTCTTCACCTTTAACCCCTCATTGTGCATAGAAACTAGCTTCTACCCTGTTTCTTTCACCTTGATGTCCTTCTATGCTCTGACCTACTTCTCCCATCCCTCCCACCTCCTCTTGACTGTCTTCCTTCTTTTCCTCACTTCCCTTCTTGACTCCTGCCTCTTCCATATCATTGTATCTGTCATACTCCTTCTACTTCTCTACCCTTCTGAGCCCTAACTATTATGTATATGGCTTTTGCCTTATTGCATAACCATTATGATTTAGGTAGGATTGCTTTGAAACCAATGGTACATTGTGTATGACTCTAAACTGTTTGACTTCCTTACATGTATGTTGATTTAATTAACAGGCTGGTGTACAATTCTATTATGTTGGCTGTCTGTATTGACAACTTGTCTGTCTGCCTTTATTACATTATGTGTGGAGCTTTTCTCCACAGGCCTCTACTGAAAATGAACTTATATCCAGCTAGACTATCTGGGTCAACAAATGTAAAAGTAATAACAATAAATGAATATGGCATCTTACCTGCACGCTCGCTGTCTTGCTGCTGTGTGGATCCAACCTCCATCAGGATGCATGATTGTTGCTGTTGTTCTGGGGCTGGATCCACAACACTTAGCAGTAGCCCCTCCTGTCTGGTGAGGGGGGGGTGTGGCCATCCCCCCCACCTGTGGCAACCTGTTGCCTGCGGATATCTGCAGCACGCTGGCGGACATTTCTTATCAAATCACTGCAGTGATGTCTCACCTACTCATATGTCCTATCATGCATGCCAACATCATTTATCCTGCTAACGAGGTTTTGCCACAGTGCAGACCTCTCCTGCTGATTCTGGGTGGTGCGTGAGAACAGGATGGCATAGTCACGCACCAGGCTCTGGTGGATCACGTCATCCTCTGCAGCAGAGTAGGCAGGATTCCTTTTTGGTGCCATGTCTATCTGGAAAGGTACACAAACAGGTTATCAGCATAGTATCTCAACAATACATGGTACACATTCTATACAGGGAGTGTTAACTTCTACTTATTACTGATTGGTTAAAACCTGATTACAGTGTAGCTATCATTCTATGTCATTTGTACTAAGTACTTGGCCTTCAGACCAGTTGTTTTACATTAGGGAGGTTGGTGGCAAGCACTGTGGTGGCAGGACACATATCTTTCATCCATTGAAGTTGGGAACTGCTGATTGTGGGCCCAGTGTACAAGTGTATTACTTCTGGTATGGGCAGTTGGCCTTCAGGCCAGTTATTTAACATTAACGAGGTTTCTGGTCTGCACTCATGTGTGACAATAGGCTGTACTCTGCCATTCATAGCTGGGGACATCTGGTTTCAGGTTTATAGTGCCTGCATATCTGAGCTGTATCTTACTGACATTGCTACACCTTGTTTGTTGTAGCAAACACTACATTCAGGCCTCCTGGATCTACCTTTGTTTATATGCGTGTTATCTGTTAGCTTGTTATTTCACTGGTATGCTACTTCCACATAGTACACATCTTCTCAACACATCTGTGACTCACTACTGTTATCTGCATTGCTTACTGTACGTACTTCCATGTTACACATGACAGCAAGTGACTGCTTGTCATTGTTGCATTTACTTAATTGTGACACATTGCACTTAGGTTACCTGGCATTTGCTCACTGACACTTTTATATCAGTCAGCAGTTGTAGGTAATGTCAGTACACCCTCACTCCCCACTGGACCTTGTTTTCAATCATTAGTGATTACAGAGTTCACAATAGTATTCTAGCATGTCCAGAGGTCAGTTGTCCTTCCCCAGTCCAGCTGGTGAGTGTGGTACTCCAGAGACAATGTTAGAACAGATGCATGTACACAGACAACCCCCTCCTCTTAACAACAAATTCAAACTCATGTGAGTGATGCAACCATATACCAGACTGGAGGCTAGGCTCTGTCTACTCAATACCGCCATAACCAGTCAGGTGGCAAAGGGGATCACTCACTACACTTCCAGTCTCACGTAGACCTACCACAACAGCGGACCTAACACATGATCACACATGATCATACTTGTAGGCTCAGACCACAGCTCTGCCTATGCAGCAGAGACCTCCTAAGCAGACATCCAGGCAACCACTACCACATAAACGAACATGTGCAACACATATCACACAAAGCCAATGTGCTGAACACTCACAGCCATTAACAGTTAACAACACACCTCATACACCTGTACTAGGTGCCTCTATCATCAGGCACACTCACATCACGTTCACCAGGCTTAACGAGGTGAGGGTCACGGTGTGCAGCCTGTCAGGCACTATGACCTGCCACATAACACAAACACTCAGGTAACCCCAAGGCAGGTACAGGTATGACTCAGTCAATGTCCATGCTGCTGTGAATGGCCTGACACATTCCTCCCTGGACTACATGACATGAGACATTACAGAGCTCTCTGAGCACGTAGCCGAGACAGTTTGACCCTGACCTTGAGTAGCATCCTACCCTCACCTAGAACGATGCCAAAATATCAAGGCACGATGATCCCTTCCAACAATTGACTGACATACTGGTGTCATTCACAGGTGTGCCAATGCCTGCCATCTTGGGGTGGTATGCTTTGCTAGGGACAGCTTGCACCTGTCACCAAAGTCCTATTGACATTTGGTGGAGCCTCCTGCTACACCCATAGTGCCTGTATTAGGCAAGGCTCATAAGGCAAACCCACAACCATTTGTATCACAAAGGATGAGGAAGTAAGAGTGATGCTACTCAACACTGGACGTCTAGACCCAAGGATGCATGCACTCAAAACCCTACCTAGCATTCTGGACATCGATATCTGTGCAGTAACATGAACCTGTTTCAGGTTTCACAGGAGCACACCAGTACTACCACGTTATAGCTGTTACCATTCTTGTCGGCCCCAACACTTGAACAAGGGAGGAGGAGTATCAGTATTCAATGCAGATTCCCACGCCTCCACATTGGTGGCACAGTACAACATAGGTGTTAGGCCATTGAGTACAGAAGACGTAGTTGGGGAGCTGGGGAAGAAACATGGTAGCGGTCTGTCATTTGTCTACCACATGGCCAACGTGGATTGACAGACATGTTATATAGCCCAGCTAATCATGAGTGATTCACATGTATGGCAGGGGAGGTCATTGTGCCTCTTTACTCATCCATCATCAGGCCTATAATTGCGCATAATGCACCTTTTGGGATGTACCTAACCAGACACCTACAGCAACTGGTACAGGACAACAGTACATCATCAAGGGGATGCAATGGCTCACACAGATGTCATATGCTGCCCAGGTAAAGTGAATCCAGCTGGACTCAGTGGCATACTGCCTGTTCAGAGGCAATCTGTGCGTGCCATATACAGCCATGTCCTACCTAGCAGTAATGAACGTGATGCACCTCAGGCAATCAGAGTCCCATACAGCCACATGCTCAGGAGAGCTGGACCTCAGCACTGACATACATGGACATGCTGGAGGGGCATATTCCTAACCGAGAGGCTCCCTTCACTCTGTCATGAGCTCACACTACTGGTTAGGCAGAGTCCTCATTGACTCTCTTCCATAGGAATCTGGATGAGTGGATGGAGATCATAGTTGTACCCCAGGTATCACTTCTATGTCACTGTTAGACAGAGGCACAGTATACTAAAGTCGGACAAGGGCATAGCAGCATAACTTGTGATTGGGTGGCAAAGACAAACACATTCTACTAGGCTTACCAATGCCCTAGGGCAAATAGCCTAGTATGAACCTATGAACTGTTCATTCTCAACTGTTCCAGCTCATTACAGAGTGAAGGGAGCCTCTCGGTTAGGAATATGCCCCTCCAGGATGTCCATGTATGTTCTATTCAGTCGCTTACCGCTTGCTCAGAGGTGAGCTTTGGCTAACATACAAGGCCATGTCAAACCCAGATTTGATGAATATGCTTCACCTCAAGAAATCTAGATCCATCAGAGCCACAAGGGCGGGAGACTTAAACCTCGACACGGCTATTAATAGGACGTGCTGGAGGGATAGATTCATCACCCAAAGACTCCCTATGCTGTGGAACAAAATCACGGTATATGTGAGGCAGAGCACCTCGCTGGCCTTGTTCAAGAGAAATCTTGACCAATGGATGGGAGATCGCAGATATACCCCAGGGATTACCTCAGTGTCACTGCTCGACAGAGGCACAGCAAAATAATGGGTATAGTTCTCCATACTAAAGGGATGGCGTAAGCCACAAAACGATGGGCTAGGCTTGTAAATGCCCTCGGGCAGATAGCCTAGTATGAACCTATGAACATGTGTGTACTGCTATAGTACTTCTGCCATATGTTGCATGTGTGTGTGTTGTGGGGGATGCACAGGTAATGGCCAGATACTTCTGCACAGGTGACATGTCTGACACATTCCGGGTGTTCATCCATACATACTGGATGTGTGCTGCCATCCAACCCTGTGATGTGGACACACATTACTCAGCCTGGATATACATATCCGAACAACACCACAAGCACAGTACACTACCTTGCTATGTATGCATGTTATTACACAGTTATTCAGTAGTTATGACAGTGATGCTATCCATGCAGCCCACTGGGCCAGTGGAAGCCACAACACACACCACCAGCACCTTTGCATATGCTTACCACAGACATCCCACATACTGCATGTACTGTGCACACAGTTATCTAACCCAGAACAACTGCACACCACTTATTAATCCTGTCCAGTGGACTACAGATACAGGCATATTGTATAACAATAGTAGGAGGCTACTGCAGCACAGGGCAGATTAACATGATGGGAAGGCATCTGTTGTCTGCAGTGTTAAGATGCTTCACATTCACCAAATGCACAGATATTGGCAACATTGTTGCAGACAGTTTAGGTGCAGGTACCCCCCCCCATTGTCCTACACACGTGTTATTAGTTATCCCAGATGACTGTAACCTCCCTATCCTCTCACATGTCCAGGTGAGAGCTACCCTCATCATTGCAGAACACATATCATCACTGTTACGAAATGGTATCCCTGGGTGTGTGCTACATTCATCCCTGGAGGACATAGTACCACATGACAGACTGATATTAATCCCTGGCCATACTACAGGATATGTACCTGAACAGTGCCATACATACACAGTGGTCCCACACCAATGAGGAGGAACCTCTACTGACCCTGGGAACTACTGCATCATATGCACAACTGGCCTTGTGTTCTAAGCTATGGAAGTGTTAGTTATGGCCCACATGTACAACAATATTACATATGTTTATATTTCATGACTATGTACACACAACCTATCTCATGGACATACCTATAGATAGTGAACTATGATACATTTGGAGGTGTCACAGTATACACAGGATTAACCTGCTACTTTGCATTACCTGTGTTTGTGGCAGCTGTTGCTGTGCCAGTGGTGCTGCTTGCTGCTTGCTCCTTGCTGCTTGCTGCTTGCTGCTGCTTTTGCTGCTGGCAGTCCTAATATTTGTTTGGTTGTTTTCTCTGTCTCTCTCTCTCTCTCTTTATCCGTAGTGTTTGTGCAATGAATGTATTGCGTGAGTGTAGTGTGGGTACTCAATGCTTTTGTAGGTATCTGCATAGGTCCATGTGATGGCCTCTGCACCAATTGTAAGGCAGCATTTGCTAATTGCATGCAGCTGGGTGTGTACTGATTGCATGTCTCACTGTGATTTCAGGACACTGCTATAAAAGGGTATGTGAGATAGGCATTGCCCTTTCAGATTGTAGGGCGTGGACCATGCTGGTATGCTGTTGACAGTGTTTTGTGAGTGTGAAGGTTAGTACATCTCCCATGCTTCATGCTGTGTTGTAGATTCAGGTTGCTGCATTTATCTTGCCTGTTCCCTGTAGTGAGTGTGTATGCATACTGACACCTACAACTATATGTCATATGTATTGCTATATAAATATATATATATCTGTGTACATATACATACTTTCATATATGTACATTAGCTGACATTATTGGGTACAAGCTAACAATTAGCAGGGCTGTTTCTGTTAACACTACACTAGTATGGGAATCCAGTAATTGTGACTGTAAAAGTCTGCATGACATGCTTTGGGTAGTAGACATACTATATTGCCTTTATCTTCATTCCTACTATTACATGTTCCACTTATTTAGCACTATATTCCTGTATGAGAGTCATGGCTTAGTGGTAGGTCATACAGACTAGTGTTACAATGGTCTTGTGGTAGGGCCTACTAGTATGCTCATATTCTGCTTTTGAGTTGAGTATAGGGCCTATCAATCAAAGTGCTGGAGGCACCTTTAAGCAGTTAAAGGGGTTAGTAGGTCTCACAGGAGCCAGGCTGTGTTGCAGATTCTGGTTGCTGCATATATCTTCACTGTTTCCTGTAGTGAGTGTGTATGGCTACTGAGACCTACAACTATATTTCATATGTATTAATATATATTTATATATATGTATGTGTAGATATACATACCTTCACATATGTACATTGCCATACGTTACTATGTACAAGCTAACAGGTAGCAGGGCTGTTTCTGTTCACACTGAACTAGTATGGGAATCCAGTAATTTGGCCATTAAAACTCTACCTGACATGCTTTGGATAGTACATCTCCTATATTGCCTTTATACTGATCCCTACTATTACATGTTATATTTATTTTAGCACTGTGTTCTTGTAAAGCAGGCATGGCTTAGTGGTAGGTCATACAGACTAATGTTACCAAGGTCCTGGGTTCGAGACTGATAGTGGGTCTTTATTTTTCTTTCCAGACTTTCAAACTGAGTACAGGACCTGTCAATCAAAGTGCCATAACGGCACTTTTAAGCACTTTAAACCAGGTCTGCGCTCATTTGCTGAGCTCACGCGACACTGGCGGTGAGCTCCGCTAACACAAGCGCACACCAGCTAATTTCTTTGAAAGAAAAGAAAAGGGGTGACAGGAAAGTGGTGAAAAAGGGGTCACAAAGAGGGTAAGACAGTAGGGAAACAAGCATGGGATTTGCAGGAGGGATGTAGGTAAGGCCCATAGATGCCCATGTCTTTGGCAGCAACAGCTGTGCATTTCCATGTATTTTGGTGAGACATTGGAAACCTTTCACCCCTGAGAGAGGTGTCAGGACAACATTAATATTTGTTGTAGAGCCAATTGTAATTAACTGTTTCAATGTCAAGCAGACATGTGTGCGACATGGACAGCTATGTATGGGGCGTAATTTTTTTGTGGGTACAGAGTGCCCTTTTTTTTTTTTTTTCAGGTGAGAGTGGTATGTCAGGTGAAGG
>NC_056732.1:393014092-393159092 GCF_019279795.1 Protopterus annectens | reverse complement strand
AAACATTTTTGATCCTCCGCTAAGGCCCATTGTGGATGCCAAGGCTTCTAAAACCTTCTTTATAGCAAAATATTTATATCAAGAGCTAAAAGAGGTGTCAATAAGGCACAGGTATCTGTACAAGGATTCATGAGACTTCCTGTCCAGGGTCGATAATGGATTATATTCAGATAATTTATTATTTGTCACTATTGATGTACAAGACTTGTTTTAAGTCATCCCTCATGTTTAAGGGATGGAATTGTTTTACGAGTTCCCATGTGGGAATTCAGGATTTGATCACACCAAGATTTTAACTTTACAAACTCTTATGGAATTGGTTTTGGAAAATTTTTTAACCTTTGAAGACCAGCTTTTTAGTCAGAAGAAAGGGGTGGCCATGGGTGCCACATGCACTCAAGTCTTTACCAACATTGTCCTGGCACAGTGGGAACAACAGACAGTGTTTACCTCAGAATTTGCCAATAGTTGGTCCCTTTATGGGAGTTTCCTGGATGACATTATTATTTTTTGGACAGATTCTAGGGACCTTTAAATTAATTTTTTTCCTTCCCAAATGTTAGCACAAGTTTTTTAAAGTTTACAATAGTGGGCAATGATGGCAAAGTGAACTATTTAGACATCACCCTTACCAAAGATAGGGGAGAGGGAAGCTTGAATCCACCCTGTATAGAAAACCTACATATTCTAATTCCTTTCTCCATTTTAATAGTTGGCATCCTCTTCACCAGAAGAAATCCCTTGTGAAGGGCAGTGTGTAAGGTTGGCCAGAATGGTGAGTAATGAGAACCAGTTTTCCAATGAACTCTTCACATTAACGGTAATGTTTGAAAGGAGAGGTTATCCTGAGACCTTTTTAAACAACATATTCAACAAAGTGGTGAGGAAAAGAGTAAGTGGTCACTTTACCACTTTGTTAGGGTCGAACATCACACCTGGTGCCCTGTTTTCCCCAACTCAAGGTGAAAGTCCTGATGAGGTGGGACTAAACAGTAGTAGGGGAATGTTTCAAAAAGGGTTGATTTTAACATACAACCTACAATTTGAAAGCATTTGTCATATTACTAAAAAAAGTGGAGTATTTTTGGCATTCAACAAGACCTTCTTGGTAAAGTTGGACCAAAACCTATGGCTGTATACTAGAAAGATAGGTGTTTTAAAACCTTGGTGGAAAGAACTAAACATGACCCATGTATTATTGGCATGGTCAAATGCGGACAGTGTCAACAATGTAAATATGTCCTGGATTGGCAGGAGTTCAATGTTTGGAATTTTGGGATTATTAAGCCAAGGTGAAGATTATACTGTTATAGTAAATGGGTATTGTATGTAGGAAAATGCCAGTCCTGTGAAAGCTTTTATATAGGGAAAACTAAAAGAGCCTTCCAGGACAGGATATATCAACATACATACGACATACAGAAAGAGGATGAATTGAATGCCTTGGTCAAACACATCAGTAGGAATCCCACCCATTCATTTAAATTCATGGCTATAGACCGAGTTGATTTGGGATCAAGGGGTGGTCCTGTTGATTTATTTTTAGAACTTTGTGAGTTGAAATGGCAACTCAGGGTCAATGCCACCAACCCCCCCTGTCCTTAATGAAACAATTTCTATTTCCTGTTTGTTGAAATTGAAGGCACATGGGGTATTGATATATATATATATATATATATATATATATATATATATATATATATATATATATATATATATATAGCACTCAATCTGGACAATAAACCAAGGTTATCCCTTTTCTCAGCATGCTCTTTTTGTGGTATTTTATTTAGTATTGTGGAATTCATTACAATGTTTTGGGCTACGTAAAATATATAGCATATATATATGTGCGTGTGTGTGTGTGTGTGTGTGTGTGTGTGTGTGTGTGTGTGTGTGTGTGTGTGTGTGTGTGTGTGGGTGCATGTGTGTGTGTCTGTGATGGAGAAATAGATTGCATGCCTGTGTGTTTGTACTTCACGTCCTTTAAAGGAAAACAAATCAAAATGGAAATTTTGTGTAACTGCATATGTTTTTATACACACACACACACACACACACACACACACACACACACACCCACACACACACACACACACACACACACACACACACACACACACACACACGTATCTATAAAATGTTTGTATGTAGCTTGTATAATACTATATGTGGGATGCAGTGCAGTGTGAACATATCTAGAGAGAACTATGTAACAGATATTTTTGTAAGTAGTCACACATGCACTGACATATGAATGTGCATGTATGCATGTGTGTGTGCATGTGTGTACATAACACACATGTATGCAGATGCACACAAATATCAAATATACACATACAAATGGGGCATGTTCATGCATGTATGTATTATGTAATTGTCATCATCCTAATCAACCTCATTTTTTCTACTTTCTACATCCCACATCTTTTTCACCATACTATTATTAGGCTCCATTGTAATGGTTGTTCCATTCCAAAATTTGTAGGTTTAGTATGTTTTCATACTATCTTAAGGTAACAAAAGTGACACAAATATAGTTATCCCCATGCCCTTCTATTTTGCGAAGCCATAAAACATTCACTTGCTGATTGCTAGTCATTTAGAGAAGAGTAACATCTTACAGTGCTGTGAGTTGTGCAATATGGGTGCATACAATTTGTTATTTATAATAAAATTAACATAGTAGAGTTAAGCATTATTAATATGTACATTCTAGTAAATGTTGTTTAATGTTTTATTTATTCAGTGTCACACCTTGGCAATATGTTGTACTTGCTATCTTTGCCAAATATTTTTATGACTGTATTTTTTTTCTTTGTATTGCTAAGTGCATTTATTTCTTGTTATTATCTTTGCCAGTGTAATCCAGGTCATGGCTGAAAAGGGTCCTGGGACCAGTTCACTTTCCTTGTTAGCAAAGTATAAATAAATACAAAATAGAAAAAAGGGTGTGAACATGGCAGAAATTAAGGAACTGGTAAAGCACATTTTAATTCTGCAACACTGTTATGAGAGAAAAAATGTCCTGTGATAAATGGAAATACTGCCAACACAGCTATCTGGAATTTTGTAAATAATTATATGTCATTTGTGAATATCAGTATGATTTATATAAGATGCTTGTGTTACAAATGTAATAGAACTGTATTTCATGTGTATATCAAACTGGTCTGTACAGATATGTGTGTTAAAAAGGTATTTTATAAAGTGCTTGTGCTTAAAATGTAACCACAGTATGCCCTACTGGAACAGAACAAAAAGGTATATGCACTATTGTAACTGTTTAAATGTATATATTTTAATAGTGGAAACTGGAATACAGGAGGTTAACTTCAGAAAATAGCTGAAATTAAATTACTTTATAGGCTAGGCTGGAGACATAATGTCTGTGTTAAGAAGTTTTCTGTACTGTCTTCGGAGTCAATGAATTACTACCTCTGAAAGTATGAAGGAATTTAATTGTTTTATGACTTCTAGCATCTGCCAAAGATCTGAGGTCTATGTATTTTCACAGGCAGATGCTAAATGCTGCCATATTCCAGCAATGGGGGTTTCACTTGGAATAGAGTCAGATGACAATAAATTCTGTCATTCTGCAAGCTATCCCAGCAGTAATATTTGAGATATTAATTTGAGGAATCTCTTAGAGAGACAGGGCATTCAGTATTCAGTCTTTGACCTGACAACAACTAGAAGATCCATTCACCACATCTGTCTTGGTCTGTATGTAAGTTTCTAGGGTATAGTAACTCTCTTAGATATAGTCAGGAATATAGCAAAGCTTAGTTTAGATATTTTTCTTTATTTATTTGAGACTGTTCTGTAATGTTGTTTTAAATATTTCCTGTGATTTGGAACTCTGATGTCACTGTGAATATATACTAAGTATTTTTTGTTCTTTTATTATTCATTAAATATATTTAAACTTTTCATTGTAGCTTATCTGTCTAGAGATATTTAAGTTTTAAGAGTACTTGCATTTTTATTTGGTGACACTATGTGGGCCACTCCCAATTGCCTTTCTCTTGGTCAAACTACCATTGGTATTAATAGTAATATTACACAGTAAGACTGGACACTCTTTGTTAAGTTCCTTAAAGTAGCTGATAAGGAATTGGCTGGTGGCAGTGATAACTACCTTATAGTCTGGGCAAAAGGGGACACAGCTAGTAAACCTGTGCCAGCCTTTCCTAGGTGTGTGTGTGTGTGTGTGTGTGTGTGTGTGTGTGTGTGTGTGTGTGTGTGTAAATCAAATCTCAAAGAGGTGTGTGTCAGCTACTTGGTCTGGGACATGAAGCACTGGTTGGGCAGAGACGGTGCTGGAGGTCTTGGCTTGGCCACTCAGCTGAGATCTCAACTCTATAGCTGTGCCAGTGGGGAGTCTTACTGGAGATCTGGAGAAAGAGGGAGAAACCAGCCCCTGACTGTGGTCTCTGTGTGCTCTTAAGGGAAATTGCACTTGATGCAGAGAGCTGCATCAGGAAATACTGTATGTGTATCTGTTATCCTCCCATTGTATGTCCCCCACTGTTGCCAGTGATGAGGATCAAGGCTCCTTGATTATTGGTCCAGTGGTGGGTCATTGTACTTCCCACTGAAGACACTGGGAAGTAGCAGACAAACTTACTTTGGAGTCCTTTCCATTAGTACTTGTCACCTTTACATGATACAGCAAGGATCATTTACTGCAGTGAGAGTTTTCACACCTCAGGATGACAGTGTGGGAGAAAGTCTGTCAATTCATTTAGAACTACAAAGAATCCCTTTTACACAAGCCTGCTGTTCACTTACTTTCTTTTGCTGGAAGTAGCTAACAGCTATTTATAGCATAGAAGAATCTCAGACAGACACATAAATGAGGATCACTCAAGGAAACATTGAAGCAGCTCTATTACAGAAGTTGTGATTAAGTCTTAGCAAAAGTCAAACTTAAACATCCGAGCATGTATCTCACCTGTAACAAAGAGTCAGTCCACAAGCAGAAGTGTTTTGTTGATTGATGGCTCCATAGAGAGACATACAAATTCCCTACTCAGTAGGTTGGATAAAGACACAATGATAGTGAGTTGTCTTTCAAATGTCAGGATAGCAGACATTTCAAGGGCCCTTCTGATCTTTGCACCAGGTAAATATAACTGCTACAGGGCAGTTGTGCATATGGAAATGAATGACTTGGGGTGATAAAAAACCCTGATGTAGAGAAACATGTCTGAGCTTTCTGTGCATGTCACAAATGAAGGCAAAACCCTGACACTGAGCATAATCCTTCTTTATCCATGAATGAAAGAAGAGATGATTGGCTCCAACAATTGGCTAAAAAATTGATATCATTTTAGGTGGAGCTAGTATGTTTCGGGTCTATATTAGAACACTGAAGTTTCAAAACTTCGAATGTTCTAATATTGACCCCTATTCAGTGAAAGCTGAAAACACTGAACATACAGAACAGCAATTTTTTTCCTAGGGAAAAAATTCGCTGTTCCAAAACACATACACACAACACAAGCACACCAAACAAACAGCAATCCACACACATACACTTAAAATCTTACACCTAACCCTACATTAACTATACACACACCACTAACTATCCACTTACCTTAACTCAAACCTTAACCCTAAGGTCTGTCACTATCGCACACTCATCTCACCCGCATCCTAACCCTAACTCAATTACCCCACCCTAACTCTCACATCCACACAATCGCACACTTACCTGACCCACGCCCTAACCCTAACTCACCTAACCTGCCCTAACCCTCATGTCCCCTCAATTTGCACACATACCTAACCCACACCCTAACCCTAACTAACCTAACCCACACTCAATCCCACACTTACCTGAACCCGACCTGTAACTTTTCACCACAGTGCTGAAAATACCGAAGCAACAGAAATGGACAACCAAATTCTTTCCCTAGGAAAAAATGTGGTTCTCTGTTGCTTCGATATTTTCAGCTTTCGCTGAATAGGGGTTGATATTAGAGCATTCAAAGTTTTGAAACTTCGATGTTCTAATATAGACCCGTATGTTTCAACATGGAATGGATATTGGCAAAGGCTCTTGCTACCCCCATAGTGCCTTTTTTAGGCAAGGCTCAAAAGACAAAACCACCTCCATAGGTATCACAAGGGATAAGAAACTAAGAGTAATGCTACTCAACGCCAGAAGTCTAAACCTCAAGATGCACGCACTCGAAACTCTCCTTAGCATGGAGAACATCGATATCTGTGCAGTAACAGAAACCTGGTTCAGGGCTCCCGAGAGCACCCCAGCACTACCAGGTTATACCTCATACCATGCTTTTCGGCCCCAAAACTTGGACCGAACCACAAAAGGAGGGGGAGTATCGATATTCATCAAAGATACCCACACCTCCAGGTTGCTGGCAAAGCATGAAGCATCAGAGACTATCCATGTGCAACTAACAGTGGGTAAAACTGCCTTCCAGTTTATAACCTGCTACAGACCACCCTCCCAAACCCAGGAACCCCACTCAGCCTTCCTGAGAACACTGGAAAATATGAAGGTCTCTCCAAACACCATTATATTGGGCGACTTCAACTACCCAAACATAGACTGGGAGCATTCCTCTAGCTCCAACACCCTAGCCCAAAGGTTCCTAGAATTTATAAACTCAAATGCTATGGAACAACTTGTTACCACTCCCACAAGAGGGGAAAACATACTGGACCTGATCATCACCAACATGGGGACTCTATGCTCCAGACCAGAAGTGTATCCCTCACTGGTAAGATCAGACCATAAACTAATCTCACTGGATATTCACATCCCGACCCCCCCCTGCCCAGAAAACCACAGTGAAAGACTTCTCTAAAGCAAATTTCACACTCCTCAAAACTGAGGTGGAATCCTTCAAAGCCCCCGGGCCTGTGGAAAATACAGCCCAGACCGCAGAATCCTTTATAAACGCATTCTATGAACACCTTCAGGAATGCATGGATCATGCAATCCCAAATAAAACCAAGACCCAATCCTCCAAAGTCAGACGTTATGTCTGGTGGACCCCAGCCATAAACAAACTATACAATAGAAGGAGGAAGCTACTAAATGATAGAGCAAAATCCCAAAAAGGGAAGGCATCACTGATCAGTATTAGCAAAAAACTACGGGCAGACATAAAATTGTCTAAGGCCAGCTTCAAGAGAAAAATTGCAAAGGACACTAAGGATAATCACAAGGCTTTCTTTAGTTATGTTAGGAACCTGGGTGGTAATTCCCAGATATGCTCAGAATTAGTCCAAAATGACAAAAAATACACCAAACCCACAGACATTGCCAACATCCTAGCTGACAGGTTCAGCGCAAACTTCTCCCCCCCTCCCCACCAAAAGGGCAAATATCTATCCCAGCAGAGTGCTGCCCCCCTGACATCTCAGATGCTCAGGTAAGAGCCGCCCTCTCCAAAGCAAAACACACAGCATCAATGGGACCAGACGGTGTCCCAGGCTGCATCCTACATGAACTCCAAGAAGAGCCTAAACCCAAACATAAAACTACTGTTCAATCTCAGCCTTACTACAGGATATGTGCCCAAAGAGTGGCGTACAGCAACAGTGGTCCCTCTCCATAAAGGTGGTGCCTCAACGGATCCTGGAAACTATCGCCCCATAAGCCTGACTAGCTTGGTCTGCAAAGCTATGGAAAGGATCATCATGGACCTCATAAATAAAGATATTGGGGACCTACAAACACTGGATCCTACCCAGTTCGGCTTTGTTAAGGGCAGATCCTGCCTCTTAAACCTGGTTGATTTCTTTGAAACCGTCACCAAGGCCATTGACGAGGGGAAGGTGGTCCACACAGCCTACCTGGACCTAGCAAAAACCTTTGATACAATACCCCACTCGGGCATTATAGATAAGCTCACCAGCTTAAATATAAACCCCTATGTCACTAAATGGATTGAAAACTGGCTCAAGGACAGAACCCACATGGTTAGAATTGCTGGAGCCATGTCAGACTCCAAACCAGTTACAAGTGGTGTCCCACAAGGCTCAGTCCTGGGACCACTCTTGTTCGGTATATATTTCTCGGAGGTACAGGCCAACACGGAAGGACTGTGGCTGACCAAGTTCGCAGATGACTGCAAACTGTGTGCCATAATCGACTCTCCAGCTGACACAAGCATCTTCCAAAAGGGCCTCATAGAAACAGACAACTGGTGCCAGAGCCATGGCCTCAAGCTAAATGCCAAAAAGTGTATTGTCATCCCCTTTGGCAAAAACAAAGTTCCCACAAATTACCACATAGGTGGTAATCCATTAAGTACAGAAGAAGTAATTAGGGACCTGGGGACCCAAGTTGATAGCAATCTCTCATTTGACAACCACGTGGCCAAAGTGGTTAGAAAAACATTTTATATAGCCCACCTAATCATGAAGGGATTCACATCTAGATCAGGGGACGTCATCGTGCCTCTTTACTCATCCCTCATCAGGCCCATAATTGAGTACAATGCCCCTTTTGGGATGTACCTTACCAGTCACCTGCAGCAACTGGAAAGACCCCAAAAGTACCTCACCAAGAGGATCAAAGGGCTCAAACAGATGCCATATGCTGCCCGGTTAAAGAAACTCCAGCTCTACTCAGTGGCATACCGCCTGTTCAGAGGCGATCTGTGCCTGACATATAAAGCCATGTCCAACCCAGAATTAATGGACATGCTGCACCTCGGAAAATCCAAATCCCATCAAGCTACGCGCTCGAGAGACTTGAACCTCAGCACTGAAATAAATAGGACATGCAGGAGGGACAGATTCATAACCCAGAGGCTCCCTTCACTCTGGAATAAAATCCCAGTCCAGGTTAGGCAGAGTCCCTCATTGACTCTCTTCAAGAGGAATCTTGATGAGTGGATGGGAGATCGTAGGTTTACCCCGGGTATCACTTCTGTGTCACTGTTAGACAGAGGCACAGTATACTAACCTCGAAAAAGGGCATAGCAAAATAAATTTAAAATGGGTGGCGAAAGCCAAACACATTCTGGCTAGGCTTATAAATGCCCTAGGGCAGATAGCCTAGTATGAACCTATGAACCTATGAAAGTCCTGACTGCTGTAAAAAAGATAGGCTGCATCTCTCATTCAAAGGCTTCTGCATATTTCCTTTGAAGACAAAACTGAGTTAATGAACATTCCAATGTAGCAAATGTATCAGTATCAAAAACAAGATCAAATTAAGTTTGCCTTGCCCAGCACTAGAAATCTAATCAGCAAGCTATCCATCTCAGACGTACTGTTATATGTGGAATACATCCATATATCTGTAATAAAAAAAAAAAATGGTTTAAATGCCCAGAAAGCCCTCCCTCCATGGCTAGATTTAGTGCCTGCCATGTCTTCAGACCCGATGGCAACTGCAATGGAATATCCACTTTTTTTTAGACCATATTGCCCCTATACAGTTTCCCAGAGATTTATTTATTTATTTACATTTGTTGACCGGGAGTGTCCGACTGGACATAGGTCCATTTTCAGTGAAGGTCCAGGGAGAAAAGCTCCAAAGTTAAAATATATAGACAGTAGTTACATTGGATTTACATAGCAATTAACAATTTGATCAACATAGCAGTTAATAATTACAAACATAGTTACAGCTAAAGAACATAGTACATCAGTAGACAACTAGAATCTTTATAATCTGTGAAGTACATAACAGATATTAACAAATGTTACAATAAGAAGTTCCTGCTGTATAATAAGTAGTTAGGCTTATGAGCATCTTAGCTTGCTATA
The DNA here is from genome assembly GCF_019279795.1 of Protopterus annectens. NCBI lineage: Eukaryota > Metazoa > Chordata > Ceratodontiformes > Protopteridae > Protopterus > Protopterus annectens. Next base: position 393,149,330 of record NC_056732.1, on the reverse strand, counting down.
ATCAAGGTAGTTAGTGGGGTGGAAAGAAAGATAGTGGGTGGATGGAGTGGGTGATATTAGAGGGGGAGTTGCAAGGGCATAGCCAGAATGTTTTAGGTGCACTTTTAGTAAAGTTTTGAAGTGGGTGCATGATGATATGGAGGTAATTTTGGGTGGGAAGGAGTTCCATAATTTGGCTATGGCACAAGAGAATAGTGCTTCTCCAGCAGAGTTATTGGCTTTAGTGACCTGTAAGTGATTTTTGTTGCTGGATCTTAGTGGTCTGATGGTGCGATAGGGATGGAGTAGATTCTGGAGGGATGGGACTTTTAGTGGATGGTTTACTAGTTTGTGGGTGAGTGTGAGTTGATACCATTGAAGGAGGTGAGGGAGTTCAAGCCAGCCCAGTTCAGCAAGTGAGCGACAGTGGTGACTACGGTAGAATGCCCCTGTGGCAAATTTGGTGATTTTGTTGTAGCAGGTCTCGAACTTGTTTAGATCGCATTGCCTTAGGTTGGCATATAGTGGAGAGGCATAAAGTAGGGTGGAGATAAGGTGGGAATTTGCTACTGAAATCTTTGCTGCTTTGGTAAGAAGTTGCTTATTTCTGTATAACACTCCTAGATTTTTGTGGACTTTTTTTATTATCATGGATATGTGAATGTCAAATTTGAGTTTATTGTCTATTTCCACTCCTAGCAATTTGGTGTGTTCTGCTGGGTGTATAGTGGTGTTGTCTTTTGCTGTGATGTTAACATGAGAGTTGTTTTGAGTATGTTTGGTATGTTGGAAGATGAGTAGTTTAGTTTTGTTTGGGTTGAGTATTAATTAGGCATCGGATAACCAAGTTTCAACAGAGGAAAAGGCTTCCTGTGTGACTTTTTGCAGTTTGGGCACGGACTGGGCTGAGCAGATGATGGTTGAGTCATCTGCGTATTGTATAAGTGTGCCATGTCTGGTGATAGATGCTAGATTATTGGTGAAAATAGAGAAAAGTAGGGGTCCAAGGATGGATCCTTGGGGAACCCCTATAAAGAAAGGTAGTTGGGGAGATATGTCATTCTGCCATACAACAGATTGTTGGTGGTCAGACAGGTGACTCTGAAACCAGTTGGTGACTGACTGAGAGAAGGATAGGTTATTGAGGACAGATATGAGTTGTTTGTGTGGGACCATGTTGGACTTAGATAGGTCTAGGAAAGTAGCAGAGGAGAGATAGCCATTGTTTTTATGCTGAAGGATAGTGTTAGTAAAGGAAAGTAAGGCAGTGGTGGTGCTATGGTTTGGTCGGAAACCATGCTGAGTATTGGAAAGGAGGTTGTTAGCAAGGAGGTAGTCTGAGACCTGTGAGTGAATGCATCTCTCTAGTATTTTGTATTTTGGAGAGTGGAGAGAGAATAGCTATGGGGCGGTAATTGGTTAGTTCTGTGGAGGGGCTGCCTTTGTGGGGGGGAATTATATGTGATACTTTCCATAGTGTGGGAACATAACTTTCTGACAGAGATTGGTTAATCAAGATGGATACTGGGTAGGCTAGAGCATCAGCAACGATTTGTAGGTATTCCCTTGGGAGGTTGTCTGCTGCTAATCTGGTGGGCTTAAGTTTAGTTAAGAGTTTTTTTATGTTGGTGGTAGGAACAGGACAAAAAGAGAAGACAGTGGGGAGATTACTAGTTGAAGGTGTGGATTGGATGGGGAGTTGTGTTGTCTAGCTAGTGATAGTATGGTTTATGTGAAGTGATTGTTGAATGAGGTAGCAATATTTTTGGAGGAGTGAGGGATGTTAGGAGGGGGGGTACTGACTTTACCTGGGTGGAGGGTAGAGTTTATGGAGGACCAGAATTGTTAGGGGTTGTGTTGGAAGGAGTCTAGGGCAGACTGGTAGTATTGGAATTTGTCCTGTTTTATTAGCTTTTTGACTCTATTGCATAGTTCTAGAAATTTCTGTCTAGTTGAGGGGGTTTTGTTTTTGCACCAGTGCTCCCAGGCTTTATCCCTGTTTTTCATTTCTGACTTAGTGGTTTTCTCTAGCCATGGGGAGGGTTGTGCTTTGGTTCTGGAAAGTCTTATGGGGGCATGGTAATTAAGGATGCTCAGGAAGGTAGTATTAAAAAATTCAACTGCGTTATCAAGACTGAGGTACTTTAGAGGATGCCAGTTACATTCTTTGAGGGATGAGATGAATGTGAGTGGATAAAGTTTAGTTTTTTACGTATTTCATTGGTAGATGACAGGTTTAACTTGGTATAGGTGTTTTTCGAGTAGGAATGTTGGGGAGTGATCACTGAGGCTATCTGATAAGCAGCCTGATATATATGACTGGGGGCTCTTACTGACTAGTATCCAATCCGGGGTAGTGTGCTTACTGGAGTTTTTATTTGTCCTGGTTGATGACTGGACTAGTTGGGTGAAGCCATGAAGGATTAGATGATGGGTTGGATGGATGCCAGAACAGGACTGGCAGTCAATATTGAAATCACCTAAAATTATAGTTTTGTGGGGGAGATGGTGGGTAGTCCAGCTGAAGAGGTTTTCTAGTGGAGGGATGTTTTGGCTAGGTGGGAAGTAGCATCCAATTATGTTGATGGTTTTATTTTGGTTTATTTTGAGGTTGGTATATATTATTTCTTCATTGCCTATTTATGGAGCTGATGATTTTAAGATCTGGATGTTTATATGCTGTTTAAATATTATAGCTATACCGTCTCTTTTCTTGTTTAGCCGGTCTGCTCTTAGTATGCTGTAACCGGTAGGGAGGATTTGCTCACTGGTAATGTAAGGTTTTAGCTAGGTTTCTCTCAGGATGACTATATCTGGAAAGTACAAGTCTATGGTGGCATGGAGTCCATGGACCTTGTTGGATATACTTCTAATATTTAGGCTTAGTAGAAGGAGGTCACTTGGCTTTCTATTGGCTGTGATTTGGGAGATGTTGTGGTTTCTAGTCTGATTATGAGGAGTGGGGTTGGAGATGGCGGGGCCAGGGTTGGAGTGGATGTCTCCACTTAGCGCTAGTTTTGATATGCATGAGGTTATTAGTTTTCTCAGTTTTTGAATGTTTTGTTTATTAGGGAAACTTTATGATTGTGCTCTGTGGGTAATAGGTATGGTGGGAGGGTTACTATGTGAAGTTGTAGGGTTGCTTTTTGTTTGAGTAATATAGTTGATAGAATATATGGGGGTGCATAGGGATGGTTCTTGAGTTGGTGGGGGGGAGCTGAGTGAGGGTGAGGGGAGCTGAGTGAGGGTGAGATTCATTCTGCTCATCTTCTGAGTGGTTGGCTGCTGAGATTCACCTGCATAAATCAACTGACAAAAGCTGATTTAAGTATACGTTTTTCTGCATGTATTTAAGATTAGAAATTTGTAGATAATTGTTACATATAATATAATACAGGGAGATAATACTCCCTGTCTCTAGCTGCAGTTAGTTGTCTGAAGTGTGAAAAAGACACTGAAAGTTGTTAGACTGCTTTTGAAATTCTGTGTTAACTTAGCCTGGGGGGTTCTGCTTGCATTATAATCTGTGCTGGTCACATTTTCTAATCATTCTGCTAATTTTCTGAGTGGTTGGCTGCTGAGATTCACTGACAAGAGCTGATTTAAGTATACTTTTCTCTGCACATATTTAAGATTAGAAATTTGTAGATAATTGTTATATATAATATAATACAGGGAGATAATACTCCCTGTCTCTAACTGCAGTTAGTCTCCCATCCAGGGTTGCCAGATTTCCGATTGGACAGGGAGGGACAAAGTGAAGAGAAAAAAAAAAAAAAAAAAAAAAGGTCTTTCATACATAAATGAATGACAAGGACTGCATGTAGTCGCTGTTTTCAAACCAAATATGCAAATAAGTACATACATACAGTTATTATGCATTACAACATTACAAACAGTCACATATTAATTAGATACCTTCTAAACATTTTAATTAAATTCTAATTATAAACATGTATAATCAAACCACATACATGGAATTAACTACATATACATAATAGTCACACAGTAACAATAATAATAACAATAGTACACTTTGAACATTTGCAGGAATCACAGTTATTATGCATTGCAAACAGTTACATATTCATTAGATACCTTGTAAACATTGTAGTTGCATTCTAATTATAAACATGTATAATCAAACCACATATATGGAATTAACTACATATACAGAATACTCACACAATAATAATGACAGCAATAACAGCAATACCGTAGTCCACCTTTGAATTAATATTTTGATTTAAATCCACAAAGTTATATAATAACAGCTTTATTACAAGCACTTTTCACAGCTTTTAGCTTGTTTCAAAATAAATTCACCATCTTTAGTCGATAAAAATTTTCTAAAGTCTTTACAAGTGTAATTAAAATTTTGTTTGACCATTAATTCAGCTTCCACAGTCTTTAACAACAATCTGTTTCTCTCCTTTCTCCAGGCTGCACTCATTAGACTAAATATTCTCTCACAAATTGCATTGGAATGTGGAATTGAGAGTATGTGGGCCACGATTTTGTACAAATTACTGCAAGCAGGATGATCTTTAAAAATATTATCCATTTCTCATCTATTGTTTTTTTCTCATTTGCTTCAGTCATACTCAGTACAAACTTGTTTAATAAACAGACATCTTCATATAGAAGGTCAGTATTGCAAGTAATATTAAATAATTTTGTTAATTCTTCAATTGACGGGAATTCGATTTTTACATTTGGTTTTAAGGATAAGACATTAATGCATTGAAATTTGTTACTTTCAAAGTCAAACTATTTCTGTAGGTATTTTATCGCTGTGTCAAAAAATGTCTGTGCATCATTTTTGAAACGGGATTTTTTGATGTCATCACTGCATTTTAGTAACATTGTTCTAGCAATGCTTCCATAAAAGGCATCATTTTTTTTTGACTGAGTGACTGCAATACGCCGTTCATTATGTCAAAAACATCAATTATTTTTTATTATTTTATTTTATTTTATTTTATTTTACATTTGTTAACCGGGGTAGTCCGATTGGATACATGTCCATTTTCAGCGGAGGCCCGGGGAGAAAAGCTCCAAGCAAGACAATACAAAAAACATAAAAGAAGTAACAAAAAACATATGCAGTTAAAATTATTAAAACATCATTGCTTTGAAGTTTTGTTAACGCATTCTGAATAATACTGCATGCATTTGCAACAAACCCCAGGTATGCTAATGCCAATTCATCACTGAAAAACAATTCAAGAATTTCAGATTTGGATTTTTGACTCAGAAAGTACAATCGTATTGGCTCAAAATTTTTTATTAACCGCTCAATTGCGGGCATCAAAGTGAGCCATTGAGTTGGCACATGGCATAACATTTCAGACCACTCTACTTCTAGCCATTCAAATAATTCTTTCAGTTGTACGACTCTTTTTGTTGACGAACTAAATTCATTACAAATTTTTATAACGATCGACTCTATATCAAAAGTTAAAGTTTGTGCAGCTTTTTTAGCAGTATTATGTAGTATGTGACAATTACACCCAATTCCAATTATATTTGAATTAAGGTCTTTTAATTCTGTAAAGACGCTTTGTTTTTTACCAAAATTGACGTTAGCATTGTCGGCACAGAAAGCTGTTACATTTTGTATTTTTAAATTATTATCTTTTAAAACCGTTGTTATAGAATCTGCTATACTAACTGATGTCTCACTTTCCAGTGAGTAGAAGGTTAATAATTTTGTTTGAATGCCCTGTTCTTTGTGAAAATACCGAACAATTAATGGGAAGGTTTTTATATTGCCTTTATTTGACGCGTCGGTACTCACAGAAAATGGCTGGTCATCTTGCAATTCTTTCAAAATAATTCTTTTTGATTCAGGTGCAAGCACACGTGTAATAATTTTTGTTGCTTTAGTTCTACCACAACAATATTTTTTTGATATTGTTGAATCTGGAACAAACAAGAAAAGAGCAATCCTGCACAGTCACTGGAAATGTAACTGTGTGAATGCTTCACAGTGTGAAATCAAAAAGCTGTTTCTGCAGCAATAATATCATCTTCTTCCTTTGAATTTTTTGTCATGAAAAATGTTGTTATTTTGGTGGACGTCGAAGCTGATGAAATATTGTTGGTGTGCGCAGTAGACTTCATATGTCGTTTGATGTCATTTTCACCACCATGTCCAATTGAAAATGACGTATTATTGCACATCGAGCATATAGCATATCCTTCTCGTCCTTCTCGTAACCAGGAATATTTTTTCATCCAATCAGTGTTGAATTTCACAAGCCTTTTTATTTTCTTTGAAGGAGTATTATCAACATCTTCGGAAGTACTCATCTATAGAATGATGAAAAGTTTTTATATGTTAAGATATTTTTAATAGAATGTAGAAATAAACTATGAACAAGCAAGAAATACCAGGCTGGGTCTTGTAAACTCAACAAAAAAGTTGTAAAATAACATCACTAAGAACAGAGACAGAGTCCGACTCCAAGTTGATTTCACTTTTTAGTGGAGTTAAACTGCAATAGTCGCTATTCGATGTTTCTTAATGTAAAACTGGTTTTGAGAGCTCAAGTGTAGTACCAGATGCTTTACAACAAAAGACAGAACTCCTGCAGTAAGATGATCCTTAGAAATAAGTTCATAGACTTCTGCATAGAAAACCTTTGCAAAACCCATAAGTTTTTGCAGTATCAGAGGAGGTTAGGAGGTACCGACGGTACCTCACCAGATTTGTATAACTGGAGCTGTAAACACCCTAGAGGTTTCCAACAAAGAGAATTCTACATTTAAAATCTTTAAGCTACCAGAAAAGACTAAAAGCACTGTCTCCCTGGCCTTGAGTGTCTTACAGACTCTTCAGAGGAAATCAATACCTTGCCTTCCACACAGTCAGGCGACCCAGCAGTCAAAGACCTTTTGTACCTTCACAAATCAAACAATCCCAAAAATATCAGAACATCAGATCTAAACCAGCTTTAACAGAGCAGTAACACAAGGTGGAGAGACAAATTAGTTACTCAGAATTTTCAAAACCTCTGGAATAGACTCGCTCTTCAGATAAATCAGTTTTACACACCACCTTCTTTCAAATGGGACCTGGATAATTGAATAAGTATTCATAAATTCAACCTAGGCATGACTGGCACAAGACAACCCTCCTCGAAAAGGGGGTTACACAACTTACAACAATCTACGGTGGGGAACTGACATGGCATAATGGTGCAAGAGTAAGACTCAGTAGCCTTAAACTTCTTGTGATAACATTAAATGCACTTAAATGGGGAAGACATCCCTGATCAGTATCAGCAAGAAACTTTATTCTCTTGTAAAATCATCCAAGGCTAGCTTCAAAGAAAAATTGCCATGGACTCCAAAGATAACCACAAGGCATTCTTTAGCTATGTCAAGAATCTAAGTGGCAATTCTCAGATTTTCTCAGAGTTGGTGCCGAGAAATACACTGAACTGACCGATATAGCCAACATCTTGGCATACAGGTTCAGTGCAAACTTCACCCCCCTCTCACCCCCCAAAAGGGCCCATAACTATACCAGAAGAATGCAGTGCCCCTGAAATCACAGACACTCAGGTTAAAACAGCCCTCTCCAAAGCCAAAAACACAACATCAACGGGACCGGATGGTGTCCCAGGCTGCGTCCCCTCCTATCCTACACAAGCTCAAAGATGAACTAACCTCTCATCTAAACACACTGTTTAAACTCAGCCTCTCCACAGGCTGCATGCTCACAGAGTGGTGCACAGCAATGGTTATTCCGCTCCACAAAAGTTGGAGCCACTCACAACAGAACCTGGGAACTATCGCCCTATAAGCCTGACTAGCTTGGTATGCAAAGCTATGGAGTGCATCATCATGGATCTCAGTAACAGAGACATTGGGAACCTCCAAACACTGGACCCTACCCATTTTGGCTTTGTTAAAGGCAGATCATGCCTCCTAAACCTGGCGGACTTCTTTGAGACAGTTACCAGGGCTATAGATGAGGGAAGGGTGGTCCACACAGCCTACCTAGAGCTCACAAAGGCTTTTGACACCATTCCCCACTCAGGTATTTTATAGACAAGCTCACCAGCCTGAACATAAACCCCTGGAGCTAGGTCTGACTCGAAAGCGGTTACAAGTGGCATTCATTCCCCAGAGCCTTAGGACCTCTCCTGTTCAGCATATACTTCTCAGAGGTACAGCCTACTGTTTCACTTGTCTCGAGGTGTATTCAGATTTAATGAAGATGGATACACCTCCATCTTTGGTTCTTTCACACTTGTTTTGGGTTCTGAATGTGTGAAAGGAATTGTAGACTTGTATGGCTGGGGTGCTCTCTGACTTTAAACCAAGACCTGAGCTTACCTTTTGTATAAAGTGTATAAAGGCCTGTTGCACTTGCATTGCTACTTTGTACTAGTTTTTGGACCTTTGGCATCAGACAAAAACCTTCAGATGACCGTAGTTTATCTGCCAGATGTATCACTTACACTGTCACACTATTATACAATTTGTTCTCCAGCTCCACTCCAGCCAGGCAAAACTGTATATAACATTACCAAATGCATTGCTAATGTCTAAGTAGGCTAAATACAGCATTGCTTTTCTGGTGGTAAACCGTGTAATGTCCTAATTTCCAGACAATGAACAATGAACTATGTTTATTCTGGCATAAGTTAACCGTTCTGTCCCAAATTCATGTTTCATGCTTCATTTTATACCATATCATCAACTTACAGTCTTACACCTTTTAGTAATGATGAATCACATTCACATGTGAACTGTCACTCAGGTCACTACATTTTAGCTTCTGTCTTGCTCTTGCACTCACTAAAGAACTCCATTTGCCATTACCTTCTGGATCCGATGGAATAATATCAAGTTGAAACTTATTTTTTTTCCTCTTTTCAAATTACACTTCTTAGTTACACTTACACATCATACATGGCACTGCATAGCATTCCAAATATTCACTAACTAACTACTCTGCCCACATTCCTTCCGTAACTCAATATTGCCCCCCTGGCCTGGGCTGGCCTGGCCTGGCCCACGGCCCACCCCATTTCCACATCCCTGTACCAACAGCAAAGTACTAGTCTGTTACTTAGTTATGTGAGTCAGTGTGAGAGGGATAACTAACTGCAAACAAACAGACAAAAAAATGAATGTTCTATACATACTTTACATAGCAATAGCATATGATAGATAGCCTACTGTCCAGCATATTGGAAATATATGACAGCAGAATAAGTTACAACAACAAGTATAAACAGCATAAACAGCGTAAAGAAACAAATATCTTTGGTAGCATTTTTTTCTGTGTGTGGCTGGCAGACGGGGTCACGGGCCCCTGCCTGGCCTGCTGCAGAAATGGAGCTGCTGCTGCAGTAATCTGTGTCCAGTAAATAGAAGACAATGATTAAGAAAGGACAAGAGAAGGACCTGGAAACTAATTATTTTATTCACTGAAGTATAGTTATATTGTGCACTGATGAGACTGAGAGACAAGTTAAACCAAAGACAAAACCAAAGACAAAACATTGAATTCTGTACAAAAGGTTGAATGAAAACCCTTGCGTTTCCGACTATATAATTATGTTTCAGCAATGGCTAGGTTTGTATAACGTGCTTACACTGTAGCACTAGCATCTAATTGGAGATGACAGGTTGACAGCTATATTTATTATATTCACTTTCTCATTTTACCGTTTAAATGATCTGATCTAGTCACCATTCACCTTACATTATTTTGTTTTCACCGTTTTCAGTGGATAGGAGTTTGTTCTAAGGTATATGTAAAGAGCACTTAGTTTTGTGAAATGACCACGTGTATTTGAATGCTTAAGCCTTTCATTTGAAGGTATTTTTTGCAATACAGAAGAGGAATGCTGTCCAGAAAACTGCACTGTCCAGGGTGGGACTGGGAGGAAGGGCTACATATCTGAAGCTGATGTGTAATTTTCCAAAATCTCACTTATCTGCCTAAAATTGCCAGCAGCAGGAAAAGTAAAGGATGACAGCCCTGCAAAAGACACTAGTACCCAGATATTTCTACCTTTTAGATATGCTGTGTTCAAATATGTGATAAGAATTATTTGTAGTCATTTCCAAATCGTGTTTCAGTAGTTATACTTACAAATAGAGTTGGCACCTTTTGTGGTGGCTGAAACTTGACCAGGGACACACCCCTTTAATCTCCTCAATCCCACCTATCTCTCCCCTCTCTCTGCCCACTTTTCACCAAGTTTTTGATGTCATATGCACATCGGGGGAGGGGGGGGTCTTTTTTTCCTGGTTTGCAATGCTTTTTTTTTATATATATAATAAAGAAAAAAACAGTGAATCTGCATCTGCCGATTGAACGAACTCAGACAGCCTGTTTGTTTTTCAAACATAATACCAGAGTTTGTACAGTGTTTTCTGGACTACTGGGCAGTTGTTTTGCTTTCTGGATAGTTGGGAAGAAAACCAACAACAAGTGGCAACTCTACTTACAATGTGGGTAGAAAAGCTCATGAAACTCTTGACAACCAGCTCTTCCATCATCTGCTGATAGTTCTCATGAATAATTAATTAACCATTTCAGTACGCTGTTCTTAAAAGAACCAAGTCCAACCCTTAATAGTCTGAGCTGTTGCAACTAACTGCGATACAGAGCTGATGCTGATGCCACAGCCACTATACAATGGATCCTGTTCCTACCCAGCAGACCAATGGGGAAGTATTTTATTTACTTGCTGCAGCTGTTAAGAGGCATCAATAACACAACACTATGTTTGCATACAGGACATTTATTAAAACAAAAGACACAGAATGCTAAAATTCTTGGCATACAATGCTAACCTGATGAGCTACCACCACACTTCTGGATTCATAGCATCCCTGAAGTCAGTGTACATAAATCTGCTTACATGACAGCACTCCTATACTATGGACCATGATATTCTACCTTCTCTTGCATAACTGCCTTGTTGTGGAGTAAATACTGGAGGCATTTGTGACTGAACTATATTGCTGAACAGGTGTTACTACAGGTTCAACCTTTTTCCTTTTTCAGGTAAAAAAATATATATATATATATATTGCCTGCTCATATTTCAGTATGTGATCTCTTGTTCATTTACTATACAATACTTGCATAAGTAACATACATAAGCTAAATGCACACTCATTCATCACCATAAAATAACAAAATTAATGCTTTTAAAGAAAAATTCGATCTGATTTGACTGAAATGTATGGTCTGTGTATAGATCAGGCCTATATTTTATTTTGTTTATAACTGGGCATAGCTTTCAGTGACTCTGTTTTTTTTCCAATAGATGAAAATAATGTACATAAGTATAAATTTATGAGGCCATGATGCCTAGACCCTTTAATATAGCTGCAAAGTCTGTGCATTGTCTGTCTATAATGCCTTTTACTGCTGCTCTGAAGTCTTTGCTTTGCCATTCTTTACTGTGACAAGTAAATTGCACTGTCACTCCTAAAAGTAAGCCTAATACAGAACACTACAGTCACAACATGAAGTACTACTGCCAATGCGCAGCTCAATAATATTAACTCAAGTTACTCACTGTGAATTTTGTGAAAGTGTAGCTCACTCAGTCGTCGACTTGTCGTAGTTGCTTGCAACTTGCTAGTAGTAGTAGCACATTGGCATCGATCATTCGCAGACTCGTCGCATGACACAGCAGAGCAGTCGCAGTCAGAAGAGCCCTTATCACGCCCACCCACGCACAGGATGATGAAAAAAGGGTACGTATATATGTACAAGACAAGCGCACAGCCAGTCAGCCACTGGCATACAGGAAGTCACACACACTTCTTCGTCGCCAATTCGCCGTCGGGATTTGTACATCCTAAACGGGACCCGGGATTTCTGTGGTGATCTCGGGATAATCCCGCTGAAATAGGGACGTCTGGCAACCCTGCTCCCATCCCCCCTCTCTGTTCTTGTTGTATTATTCTTGGTGGCTTTGGAATTACCCGCCCCTGCTGTAAATCTGTTTTTGGACACTCCTACTGGGCCCATCTCATTTGCTCACTCAACTGAGTACAGTGAGATCATATTTTGATTTCAGACACTCCTACCAGTCCCATCTCCTCTGCTGTGTACAGAGAGAGCACTTGGGAAGGACATCCCCTATAGCATTTTAATCTGCTCTGTTCTCTCCCTCTCCACAAAAATAAATAAATAAATAAATAAAAATACTTATAGGTTCTTAAGCTGCTCTTACATAACTGTCTTCTACCTTAATACATTAATTTGCTGTTCTGTGTGCTTTTAAGTGTTCAAGTGCTCTTATTTGATTTTTCATAAACTTGTTTTTGTCATTTTTAACTTATCTGCATTTATTTAAACTATGTTTGCCTTAATATTGCTACACACTCAAGTGTGCTAGTTGTACTGCATTTAAAGTGTTTTTGCTATTTTCATTAGCTCATTCTTTCTAATACAGAGAGAACTTTTTGAGAAAGTCACCCACTTAATTAAAAATTCCAAGCTTGTTTCCTGCCTTTCCTGTAAGTAGTCTAATCCAGATACAGATTTGCTGTATCCAGGACTGTTGGTAAGCTTCTGTGCCCCAAGCCTTTCTGTGTTGGAGGGAAGCCTTCTAGCTTATCAGTGGGAGTGGTAAGCACTAGGTAGCCTATCTACCACAAGAGTGGTTTCTGGCCCAGAAATTGTAGTTTATTGGCCATTTAGGCAGTTTTTCCATCTCTTTCAATGTTCTGGTTTAAAAGCCTGCATTTGCACTTGCTTCCCACCTTCCCTTTAACTAGTTTAGTCCAGATACAGATTTGCTGTATTCAGGACTGTTTGCAAGCTTATGTGCCTCCAAGCCTTTCTGTGTTTGAGAGAAGCCCTCTAGCCTATCAGTGGGAGTGGTAAGCACTAGGTAGCCTATCTACAACAAGATCCAGATCCAGATTCTTAGTTTTAGCACTTGAATTTGCTTATCCATGCTCAGCACTTGTTGAAAACTTGTTGTAAGCACTAAATAAACTACAAATTACTACAGCACTCACCCTTCCTCATTACCTAGAGGAAAACAGTTTTGGTACTTACTTTCCTCACTTGCTTAGAGAAAAACAACTCTTGTACTCACTTTCCTCACTTGTTTTGAGGAAAATATTTTTTTATTCAGGCATGTCCAAGGGTCAGCTCCTAGTGTTCTCTCCTGTCTATCTGATGAATCTGGGCATCTTGGGGCAATGTAGCAATTGCCTCATGTACACAGACAACCCTCTCCTCCTACCACCCAACACTACAACCTGTGAGAGATGCACTTATCTAGCCAAACTGGAGATAATGCTCTCTCCAATCAAGACTTGAACTTGATAGTCAAGAGGAGAAAGTAAACACTTGCACCACACCACACTCATCATATAGTCCCACTAAACCTACACCAGCAAAATCCACACATAGAAACACAAAAACATTCACGGAGGTGCTCAATAATAATCTGTTCAAGCAACAGAGACCTCCAAAGCAGAAACACAAGCAACCTCCCACCACCAACACAACTCAAATGACACATAGCCCACAGACTCACTGTGCCACTCAAGCACAGCCCATAAGGCAAAACAATGTACCCAACACACTAGTCATAGGTGACTCTATAGTTAGGCACACTGATGTCCCACTCACCAGGCTAAACAAGGAGAAGGTCACTGTCAGCTGCCTGTCGGGTGCCAGGATCAGCCACATAACCCACACACTCAGGTCACTCCACAACAAGTACAAATATGACTCTGTGATTGTCCATATTGGTTTGAACAACCTGAGATGTACCTCCCTGGACTACATGAAAAGAGACATGGAAGAACTCTCCAATCTTGTAGCCCAGGCAGGTATGACCCTAGCCCTGAGTAGCATCCTGCCATCGCCCAGTACAAGGACAAAATGACTGACTTCAGCAATTGGCTAAGCTTCTGGTGACATTCTAAGGGAATCCAGTATCTGTCTGCCTGGGACGACATGGTCGTCAAACCATGATGCTTTGCCAGAGATGGTCTGCACCTGTCACCCCTGGGATTATGGATACTGGCAAAGGTTCTTGCTGCCCCTATAGTGCCTTTTTTAGGCAAGGTTCAAATGACAAATTCACCACCATAACAGGAACAGACAAGCAAAAACTGAGGGTAATGCTACTCAATGCTAGAAGTCTAAATCTCAAAATGCACTCACTCGAGGCACTCTTTAAAATGGAAAACATTGATGTCTGTGCAGTGACTGAGACCTGGTTCAAAGCTCCAGAGAGCACCCCTGCATTACCAGGCTATAACTCATATCACACTTTCGGCCATCTAACCTGGACTGGAACACCAAAGGTGGAGGTGTGTCCATATTCATTAAGGATATCCACACCTCCAGGCTAGTTGCTCAGCATAATGCAGCCAAGGTTATCCAATTGCAACTAACTCTGGGCAAAACTGCAATCCAAATTGTAGCTTGCTACAGATCCCACACCATGCCCTAGGATTCCTACTGCTCTTTTCTTGATATACTGGAAAATATTAAAAACATGCTAATATTGGGCGATTTCAACTACCCCACCATTAACTGGGAAAACTACTCATGTACCAACTCCTTCACTCAGCACTTTCTAGAATTCATAAATTCCAATGCCCTGGATCAACTTATTCACATCCCCACCAGAGGCAACAATATCCTAGATCTGGTCATTACCAACATGAGTGACCGGTGTTCCACACCTGAAGTCAACTCCTTGTTGGTCAGATCTGACCATAAGCTAATCACCCTATCTCGTCCCGTCCCCCCATTAAGGAAACCATGGTAAAAACTTTCTCCAAAGCCAACTTCATGCTTCTTAAGACAGAAGTGGTGAACTTCATGGCACCCATGCAGATGGACAATACAGTTACGACTGCTGAATCCTACACCAATGCACTCTATAAGCACTTACACAAGTGCATGGATCATGCTATCCCAAACAGAACCAAGACGCTATCCTCCAAAAAAAGGAAGCCAATCTGGTGGTCCCCTGCCATAAACAAACTCTACAACAGAAGGAAGAAATTGTTGCAAAAGAGAGTAAAATCCCATGAGTGGAGGAGCTCCCTGGTCAACCTCAGCAATAAGCTGAGATCCCTTATAAGATCCTCCAAAGCTAGCTATGAAAACAAGATTGCCACTGATTCTAAGGACAACCACAAAGCATTCTATAGCTATGTCAAGAATCTCAATGGCAACAACCAGATCTGCTCTGAGTTACAGCACAATGGCACAAAAATTACAGAACCAACTGATATTGCCAACATCCTGGCAGATAGGTTCAGTGCTAACTTTACCCCCCTCTCACCCCCTAAAGGGCCCATATCTATACAGGAAGAATGCAGAGTCCCTGTAATCACAACTTCACAGGTAAAAGCAGCACTCTCTAAAGCCAAAAACACAGCATCCATGGGACCGGACAACATCCCAGGCTGTGTTTTACGCGAACTTCAGAACGAACTGGCTCCCCACCTAAGTACCATGTTCAATCATAGCCTCATGTCAGGCTTTGTGCCCACTGAATGGCACACAGTAACAGTTATCCCACTCCACAAAGGGGGAGCCACCACTGATCCTGGGAACTATCGCCTTATTAGCCTGACGAGCCTGGTCTGCAAGGCCATGGATTGTATCATCATGGAATTCATAAACAAAGACAATGGTAACCTCCAAACTCTGGACCCCACCCAGTTCGGGTTTGTGAAAAGCAGAGCTTGCCTCCTGAACCTGGTTGACTTCTTTGAGGCAGTCACCAAAGCCTTAGATGAGGGTAAGGTGGTTCACACAGCCTATCTTGTCCTCACCAAGGCTTTAGACACCATCCCCCATTCTGGAATTATAGCTAAACTCACTAAACTGGGTATAAATCCCTATGTCACAAGATGGGTTGCCAACTGGCTCACTGACAGAGCCCACACTGTAAAAGTTGCAGACTCCAAATCTGACTTCAAACCAGTGACAAGTGGAGTATCACAGGGTTCAGTCCTGGGACCTCTCCTGTTTGGTATCTACTTCTCTGAAGTACAGGCTAACACAGAAGGCCTCTGGCTAACAAAGTTCACAGATGACTGCAAACTAGGAGCTTTAGTCAAGTCCCCAAATGATGTGGACATACTACAGAAGGGCCTCACTGAGACAGATACCTGGTATCAGAGCCATGGCCTCAAGCTCAATGCCAAAAAGTGCATTGTTATCCCCTTTGGTAAAAACTCTGTACCCATGAACTACCACATAGGTGGCAGTCTTCTTAACACTGAATGTGTGATAAGAGACCTTGGGACCCAGGTGGACAGTAGTCTCTCCTTTGATAATGACATTGCCACAGTAGTCAGGAAATCCTTCTACATGGCACACCTCATCACAAAAATGTTCTCATCCAGGAAAAAAGAGGTCATTGTTCCCCTCTACTCGACACTCATTAGACCCATTGTACAGTACAATTCCCCTTTTGGAATGTACCTCCCAAGACATCTGCAGCAGCTGGAAAGGCCACAGAAGTACATCACAAAGAGAATTACTGGCCTCAAACAGATGCCCTACACTGACTGTCTCAAAAAGCTCCAGCTTTACTGTGTAGCATATCGCCTACTCTGAGGTGATCTCTGCCTAGCATATAAAGCTATGCCAAACCCAGAGCTGTTGGACATGCTACACCTAAAGGAATCCCAATCCCTCTGAGCTACATGCTCTAGGGACCTAAACCTTGTCACCAGAATAAACAGGACTTGCTGGAGGGATAGATTTCTGTCCCAGAGACTTCCCATACACTGGAACAGGCTACCCATCTATGTCAAGCAAAGTTCCTCATTAACACCCTTCAAGAAAAATCTTGAGTGGATGGAAAATAGGAAATACACTCCAGGGATCACTTCTGTGGCTCTGCTCGACAGGGGCACAGGAAATTAACTTTCTTGGGTTGGCATACACCAGGGAACTTTTTTGGCTAGGCTTACTTAGGCCCATGGGCCAATAGCCTAGTACCTAGCTATGAACCTATGAAACTATGAGTGGTGGTGTGAGTAGCAGTACAGTGGTAATGGTTGAGTGAGGGAATGATGGAGTTTTGGTAGGATGTAAGATATGCAAGGAGAGTGCATGCAGTGAGCATAGGTATGGTATGTTTTTACATGTTAGCTGAGGAGGAGTGATAGTAGTGGAAAGATGGAGGAGGTAGTGTTGGGTTTAGTGCCATGGTTGGCTGTTGGAAAGATTGGAGGTATTTGCATGTGTAATAAAGGTAGTACCACTGGGGGCGGGAGGAAATTGGGGGCAGGGTGGGGAGCGAAGCGTGCAGAGACCCTGTTAGTTGCTGTTATGAGGGGGCTGGAAACAATCAGTTAACAGAGTAAACTGATATAAGAACATATAATAGTGAATGTGGAGACTCAGGTAGGTACCCTGTATTTCCACAAACTATCAGTTAGCTGTGCCCCAGTTCAAGCAGTTTTAGTAAGTTTTATGGCAGGGCTGAGCATAAAGTGCTCAAAGGGTGGTTGTAGTTTTAAAATGGTGCCTGCCACAGGTAATATTTATTAACTTTGGGATTGGCTTAAGGTAATAAACAGGGACGGGGAGGGGGAGAACAAGGGTATGAGCAGGCAGTTCTTTTGTACTGCTGCTAATGAGCCAAGATCCAAGCAAAGACAAGTTTGTGTTTAAGAAACAATCAGAATTGACCAAGGACTGGTCTGAAGCTGTAAATCATGTCTTAACCATTTCTCATGTGGAAAAACAGGATAACCTTGTATCAGTAGACTACTGTGGTCTCAGTTTAAACTAACAAACACACAGTATTTGATCAGTTATGAATACTACTTGCTAACAGAAGGGAATACAAGAGAAAATAGAAGATGAATGTGTGTGTGTGTGTGTGTGGGGGGGGGCTACTTACAAGCCAAAGCAGAGTGCTCTCCAGGGGATAATGAATATTAGCTCAAACAGGTAAGCACATACTCAAAGTTAACTTTAGCTGTTTGTGTTTGCAGACAGTTCAGACCCGGACTGGGCTTTTCTTATAACAATGTATCCACTGGTTGGATACAAGATAAAGGTGGTACAGCAGCTGAATACTTAGAGTGGTGTCAGGTCTAGAAAAGAAGAGTACAGAGAGGAGTAAGCACCTTGAGATGGTAAAGATATATTATAAAGATTACAAAAACAAACTGAGCAAATAGCTACTGCATACAGGAAAATAGGTCTTGAATCCACTACTAGTATATGCAGATACTGAGCAATTGGAAAAACACATCAGTGAGAAGGGACCTCAGCTGACAGGTATGCAGTCACAGATGAAACTATAGTGAGCAGCACTCTTACTTACCAAACTACAAATCACATGAAGCAAAATCAAGTATCAGTTTATTGCCTGTTACAGGACCCCTTACATAATGCCAGACATCCATGTCAGCTTCACTAAAGAGCATCAACTGAAAGTGCTATCCAAGGCTTAGAACCACATAGCATATCTGGCTGTTTGAAAAATAGTACCAAACATGCCCTGTTAGAACCTCTACATAAGCTATTTAACTTGAGCCTGGCTACAGGCTCAGTCCTGAAAGTTTGGCATAGTCAACTGGTGATGTCACTCAATGAAGGTGGCCCTCCTATTGACCCTGGAAAGTGTAGGTCCATCAGCCTTATGATTCTCATTTGCAAGGCCATGGAGCACATTATAACAGATGTGATTAACATAGATATTACACATCTCATCAGGCTAGATCCCCAACAGTTTGGTTTTGTGAAAAATAAATCCTGAATAATGAACACAGCTAACTTCTTTGAGAATATAACAAGCTGTTGAAAGTGGTCTCACTGTACACACAGCTTACCTTGATTTGGTCAAGACTTTCTAGCATAATTATTGATCTAAATCCATTACAAACAGACCTATATGTGGTAGGATGGATAATAAATTGGCTAAAAGGCAGAATATACATGGGGTGGGTGGCCGGAGCAACATCAGAGAACATGAAGGTGACCAGTGGTGCCCTGCTGGGCTTATTGCAGAGACTACTTTTATTCAGTATTAAATTCTCTGACTCCTCTGACCCAAAGACTACTCCAGCAAAAGGCAACATAGCCAGGTGCCTACTGCCTAGTGCTGGCTGGAGTCTCGAGTGCAGCCATAAAATATATAAAAAAAAATACTTCTTGCTTTAAAAAAATACTGTCACTTAAAACACCTCTCTTTGTGTGCAAGTGAGTGACATTATCCAGTCTTTCTTTTATTGGCTTACATTCTGAGTCAAACCCTATACCTTAGGTGCAGGTAGCAGTTGACTTAAACTTCCACATCAGCTGCCAATCTGCTTAACTGACCTCAGTATTGCAGAACATTTCTGCTTTTTCCTCATATTTATGTCCTACCTGTAGATAAGTCACTTAACCAGAAAGTGCTTTGGGGAAACTGAAAATTTGGGCCAAGCTCCTCAATGATTCCACCTTGGACTGTAAGCCAGTGATGGTGCAAAAGAAGACAATCGATTGCAGTGAAGAGGAGCATTATCATATGACCCATGTTCTTCAGATATGATCCTTGCTTCTCTTGTCCTGTTGAATGTTTACAGTGTTTATTAGTTAGCTGTGAATAAATTGGACAGCATGAAGTATTTTTACCTATGTATACATTTTTAATTTAGCTTGCTTTTGCAGGCACATGTGTAGGAAATGCACTGTGACTAGACTACAACAGTTTGTCTAGCACTTAGTGCAGATAAGTAAGACTATGAGCTATTAAAGAACTGTTCCTGTAGTACAAGGTTTGATACTCTCAGATTTTATTTGTCTTATTTGTGACTCAGATCATGTTACATCATTAGATAGTACTTCTGGGCTGCTCCTGAAAAGAGACACTTACATGCATTGGGCAAATGTGTTACACCTTTGTCTTTTGAATTCCTGTGCCCTTCACATAGCCACTAATCAGTGCTGCATTATATGCTATTTGAGTATGAATCCCAGTACATCTCTTGGAGTTTAATGGGTTTCCAGATGCATTTTCACTAAATGAGTTTTAAGAGAAGAGTTTACTGTTTGTCATGCGAAGTCTGTTTTCTGTGTGAGAGTGCTTTGTTTTGTTTAGAAAATGGCTGGCAGTGATTTTTCTGTAAAATTTGGAATAAACATGTTAAACAAAATCCAGATATCTATGATAATTGTAAAAGTAAAGAAGAAAATAATATGCACTGGCAGGTTAAAATAGTGTTGATGGTAACTGGGAAAAGACTGATAAGTAATGGAATATTGAGATAGCTTTTAAGGGCTTGATTCATTACCCCGCATAGGTTTCCATTTGTCCACAATACAGCTATGTTATCTTTGGAAACTACAATATGGCATTATCAGCCATTCAGGTAGGTCAGACCTGTATTGAATGATGTCAGATGGGGTAGCTATTTTTGATGGCAAATAAGATATAGTGAGGTCAAGAATGAGATGTAGATTCTATATAAAAACAGTATATTATATGCAGTGATGCTTTCATTTTTTCTAGGACATTTGGGTTGTTAAACAAAAGCTGCTGCAGCCTTTTTGTTGTGTTTAATTGTTTTGATTTATTAAATGAACTAAATAATGAATTAATTCATTAACAGGCCTGCATTGTGCAATATAGTCTAAACATGTTGCACTTTAGTAATATATTTTTGCAGTATATTCAGCAATTGCAAAAGGGTTGACATTTATAGTCTATATTATTTGGAGTGATGATCAGTAATGTCTGATTTTCAGCATCCATTATGTAGTCATTGCTGCATATTACTATGATGCAGTCTTCACTACATGACAGGATTGTAAAGGATTTCTGCATGTAGTTGAAAACCATTACTCTGGTGGTTAATGCAGAGGACTAAATCTCTGACTTGTTAATGAGCTGTTTCCTGTGATGAAGGTGCAGGCTTTGAATCTTTTTACCTTCATTTACCTACTGTGTGATATTGGGTAAGTCACTTAACCACACAGTACCTTGGAGCTATTGGGATTTTGGGCTAGGTTCCTTAATGATCTCCTTGACTGCATGTCTAATAACTATGAACCTGCTGTCATTTGCCATCCATTCCCTATTGCATTGCTGATCTAGTTCAGGAAATGCTATGGCAATACCACTAGTCACCATTTTTTACATATCCCTTTGATAGCAAAGCTAGTAGAGTGGAGGACTATAGTGATTTCTGAAGTAATCCTTAGGTTGCTGGTTCAATTCCGACTCAAAGGCATTTACCTTTAAACATGGACCCCACCTTGATGGGACTGCTCCATATTCGCAAGTCAAGCTCCATTCAAGTAACCCGCACGTGCGACCTCAACATGGTCTGTGACATCAACAAGACTTGATGGGACAGATTTGTGTCCCAGAGACTCCCCCCATCTATGGAATAGACTCCCCCTCCACATCAAGCAGAGTACCGCTTTACCCCTTTTTAAGTGCAACCTGGATAACTGGATGGGAAACAGAAAATATACCTCTGGGATTCCACCTGTGTCCCTGATGGACAGGGCATCTGGTGCTGATTTGTCTAAACATGGGCTAAACTCTTGGCTAGGCTTATAAGAGCCTCAGGGCTAATTTCTTAGTAATCTCCTATGATCCTATTATCCTATGTAACATAGGCAATTTATTTTTAAGGGCAGCAGCTACTGCTTTTGTAGCTGAAACACTGTTATGCAAAGTCACTGGCCAGCAGTAACTCCTGCAATAATAATAGTTCTCTTTAATGTGGAATTATACACATAACTTACTTCTGCAGAGATTGTGTATATTTGCATGGTGCATTTTGTCAGATGGTTAACATTTCTTATGCTCTTATAAATATTCTTCTGTTTAAACTGTGATACACATGGCTGGATCTTATGGTATGATGATTGTGATCTTTATACAGTTTCATGTAGTTCATACAAAGCTAACAATAAATACAAGTAATTTATTTCTTCACAACAATAAAGGGTGTGCACAGTCAACAAAGTGGCTATAACTGCTGGTGGTGGTAGTGGTGGTGGAGGGGGGCTGTCTCTGGAAGAAAGTGCCTTATATTCATATAATCTCATCATTTTCCAACTGTCTTTAATCTGGCTTTTCAGGACTAGTGTGCATGTGCTTGTGTGTGAATTAAGTTGGAATACTTTATACCGTCTGTGCGAAACAAAATTAAAATATGTGACTTTGGTCAGACATCTGGAAAGGATGCAGTCAGCAATGTAACTATAATTGCTGGGTTTGTCGATGTCTGTGGATAAAAATGAATGTCCCTACTCTGCTGAAATGATAAAGTTAAAAAGTCATTGGTCTGTCTTTGCAAGACTAGTGTGCATTTGTGTAAAGCAAATTGGAATACTTCACTCTGGCCATTTTTATCACAATCTAATGTATGATGTGTGCACAGCTGATAACGTGACCACAATTGCAGACTATGGATATTGGTAGATTATAATGACAGCACTCTGAGTGGCCTTGTACAGTTGAAATGTTATGAAAAGGGCATTTTTGTCATTATTGGTTCAAACATTTTTCTTTTACTCCATACAGGAAACAATGTTTGAAACTACAAATTTGAAGTGAGCTGTAACAGGTATTGCACTGTATTAAATCATTCCCTCCAGTACAAATCTCTTTTGAGTGTGTACCTTTAACTCCCAGTGGGTATGGCTTGAGCCTAGGAAAAAAATGAAGTTATCATCTTACAGTTCAAAAAAATACACATTGAGAGACGTCAAATATCAATTCAGTTGGGATTCAAAGATGGCTGCCGTTCTGTAAACACTGCTAGCCTACATCTCTCCAAATACTCAGACGAAAACTTGACCCAGAGATTATATCACAGCTTGTTTGGCAACAATTCTTAGAAATAACAACTCTATCTTTGATCTAGAATCGGAGAAAAAGTGAATAAAACTGAAAAAATAACAAATCTTCCAGGATTACAACTGACTACTTGAACCTGAAGCAAGTTTCAAACAAAGGAACTGTGTGCTCAGAAATTCCTGCTCAGTTATACTGAAAAATAACACAATCTTACACTGCTGTATTATGTCGAAAGAAGACAAAAACATGGATATAACAACTACAAAAAGTAAACTTTCTGAACTGTCATCACCTGAGAAAGACTTAACCTTGAAAAGACAAAAGATTGTAAAACAACAAGAGCCTTTAAAGACTGGGAATAAAACTAAACCGGAACAACTGGCAAACATGGAAGACATCAAAACAGCATTATTTCCTATCCAAGAAGCTATAAAAGACCTGGCTAACCAAGTTCAAACCTTTGGAGCTTCCTGCAGTCAAATACTGGAAAGAATGGATAAATTTGAAGCAAAAATCTCAGAAAATGAAGACAAAATAGCTTTGCTAGCTAAGAAAACAGATTCACATGAAACAGATATCCAATCTATGCAAGCTAAAATAATTGACTTGGAGGCAAGATCCAGAAGAAACAATATTATCATCAGGAGAATACCAGAAAATATACAATACAATGAACTAATTCCAGCTATTACACAAATTCTTGCAAATCTATTTGGTGATACTGAAGTTGCAAAACAAATAACAATAGAAAGAGCCCATAGAGCCCTGAGAGAATCCTATACTTCTAATGTACCAAGACCTGTTTATGCAAAAATCCTAAATTTCCAAGATGTCAATAAAATAATATTAACTGCAAAGAAAAATGGAGGTTTGATTATCTGGAATAATAACAGAATTTCTCTGGCCCAAGATTTGCCCATACAAATCAGATAAGCCAGACAATCACTATCTCCTTACTGCAAGTTTTTAATTGATAAACAGATAAAATTTCAGATGAAATACCCTAATGCATTATCATTTTTTGTCGAGGGATCGAAATATGTAGTTACCAACAAAAAATAAGCTATATCTACCTTCATGAAAGTGTTTAAAACCTTACCTGTTTCTGAGAGCTTGTCTTAACTTCCGATGTGACTAGCATGTCGTATGAAGTCGAATTTACATTCTACTGTTATGTGTGGTCTAAGTTATCCATTGTCTGGTGTCCTGTGCGAGTTAGGCCATTTTTCAGGTAATTTACGATCTAATTTAGGCTTTGTGGTTCGTCAGAAGCCCCTCCAAAAATGTATAACCCTGTTTCGTCCATCTTGATCTCGAGGACAGCCAAAGTTACTTCTCTTCTACTTCCAGGGGTTGAGAATCACTGTGGCACATCCAAAAGTCCGTTTGCGTTCTGAGTCCCCCTTCACGAAGCCAGCAATCTACAAATGGTCTCGCTAACCCAATGGAATA
This sequence comes from Protopterus annectens, assembly GCF_019279795.1. Taxonomy (NCBI): domain Eukaryota; kingdom Metazoa; phylum Chordata; order Ceratodontiformes; family Protopteridae; genus Protopterus; species Protopterus annectens. Next base: position 393,125,097 of record NC_056732.1, on the reverse strand, counting down.
CCTGAAAAGACGTTATGAAGTTTAAATAAATGTATACACTGTCACAAACACTAAATCTACATCTTGTAGGATTGTTAATACACTAATTACTCTTCTGTAAACGTGTTAAGTGTACCTAAGCTGAATCCTGATGCCATTTTTATACCTTGAATGCAATAATTGGATATAAAAAAGCAATGATGTCCATAATATTTGTTTGGGAAATACTCAATGATAATCTTTTAATTTCTACACAGATAGTATATTTAAAACAATATACATTCCTATATAATTATAGTTAATGTTATTGGTCCACAAGTCAGCTAGTAAACATCTTAGTATAATGAAGGCATACATGATTTCATTATATTTTTAAATGATGTGCTGCTGGAAATCTGTTGGTATAACATAGTTTAGGATAATTCATAAATGATCCATTCCAAATATCTGCATTTTTATAGTTAAATGCTATATGATTAATTAATGTAAGTAACAATGACTATAAGGGTTTTTTTTTTTCTTTCTCAAACATTATTCAATTCCGGTTGTATCATTGATATTGATGTGAGATCACATAGGACATCAAATGGATATGTTAGATCTAATGCTCTGATTTGAAAACTTGTGTTTCATATTTGGGTTAATTGTGGAATAATTTAACACCCAATATCTTAAACTTGTTACTATCCCTTCAGTTTAATTGTGATTAAGGATGATAGAGATAATTATCTTATTTGAGTCATTGGGTAACTAACTACCTGAATATCTGGTATACTGGTACTGACGTCTGAAAACCAAAAAATTACACTGCTTTCTTTTGGATTTAAAACAGCTATTACGAGTATGAATACGCATTAGGTACCAAATATATAAGGAGAAAAAAGTCTTTACATTGTTTATAATATAATGGGTAGTTATACATACAAAGGAGGACTACGTTAAATAGATATATTTTATAAGATTATAGTTGTTGTATTAATATGGGAGTTACTATTTAGTAATATCTTAAACTTTCACTTTAGCACACAGTCTGAAAATGTTATTTGTGACTAATCGCAAAGTCCAGATATCTTTTATTTGTGTTTTTTGTCTGAATTATTGTAAGTCAATATGATAATTAGAGATGTAGTTGATAAGTAGTGTTTGTTAGGGAATGAGTAGGTTAGGCTTTGTAGACTTAGTAATAGTTTATCTCGGTCCATTATATTATACATTTCATATATTTATCAGCGTAGATGGTATGTACTTGCTTAGGGTATTAGTCAAGGTAATACTGAACAGTGTTAGGGGCCTATTTACGTCCTGGTCCAGAGGTTTAATGGGTAAGCACTGGAAGGGGACAGAAATTCTAGAATGCTTTCACAAATTGTACATGCTAAAAATTCAACCAAATCAAGCATATTTTAACAGATTTTTAATAGCTTTTCATAAAACTAAATTTTGGGAATGTGGGAAATACATTTATGGAATATTAAGGGAATCCAAAACTTGAAAAAGAGGAAATTATGTCTTCATATATTTTTACAAGCTAAGGCGTCTTTCATACTTCTCCAGGAAACACATATGACCAATGATCAATGGATAGAAATAAAAAAGAAAAAATGGATAAGAGAAGTTATAGCCTCTGAAGGGAAAACTAATAGTGCGGGGGTTGCAATAATTATTAAAAACCAATATCAAGATAAAATTTTAGAATTTAAAATGGACAAAGAAGGAAGATGTGCTATGTGATCCTTTCGACAACACTATATGATAAACCCATTATTCTTCTCAATATATATGCACCCTGCAATAATCAACATTTGTTTTTTGCCACACTCTATCCTATATTAAACCAATATAATAACCATTATATAATCATAGGAGGGGACTGGAATGTGTATCAAAATCCAAATTTGGATAAATCAACCCAACATAGAACATATAATAGTCAAGTGGCGCTAACATTAACCAATCTCAAGTATGATTTCAACTTATATGATCCCTTCAAATATTCTAATAAGGCTCCTAATTCCAATTATTTTATATTTTATTCAAGCTGTCATAAAATGTGGTCCAGAATAGACTTTTTTCTAATCTCTGAAACACTGGTAAATCTTGACCCACAAGTATTTACACATGCTCGGTACCTATCAGACCACTCTAAAATTACATTAAGATTTATTAACAATTCTGGACATATTTTATCACAGAGGGGTTATAATTGGTCTTTAAATCCAAATCTATTAAACAAAAGAGAAATTATTCAGGAAGTACAAGACCTTCTCAAGTCTGTACTAGTTAAGATAGATGATCACCAACACACACCAGATATTGAATGGGTGACTGCTAAAGCACAAATAAGAGGTATTTTCCTTCAAAAAGCCTCCTATTATAAAAAAATTCAACTTAGGGAAGAACAAACCTTGGAGTCTAAGATCAAAACACCAGACCAAGAACTAATGCAGAATTATAATTTACAAACAGAAACAGAACTTTTAAGATGTCAGAAGGATCTATTTCTGATCCAAAATAATAGATTATCATTCTATGAAACTAAAATATTGGCAACTTACAATAATCATATACAAACTCCATCAAGGGCTTTATCAAGAATTATTAATCAATCCAAATCACCCTACTTAATTCCAGAACTATATTATGAAAATAAAACATATATGAAATCTAAGGATATTATTAACATTTTTTTAAATGATATACGCCAAAATCTATGGAGAACAAACTGAAATACCTACAAGTGAAAATTATACTGATTTCCTACAAAAGATTAACTTCCCAGAAATCGATGAGAAGCTACAAAGAGATTTAGTACAACCAATTTCTATGGAGGAAATAACATCAACAATCAAAACTTTGAAATCACACAAAGCCCTGGGCCCAGATGGACTTACAGCAGAATTTTACAAAACCTTCGGCAATACACCTGTTAAAATATTATCATATACTTTAAATTATATCATTGATAACAAAATCAATGATTTACATTTTAACGCATCCAAAACAATCCTTATACCTAAAGAAAATTTGGAACTCCAAAACACAGATAATTATAGACCTATATCACTCTTAAACATCGATACAAAAATTTTGACCTCGATTTTAGCTACCAGATTGAAGAAAATAACAAATTTAATTATTTCCAATGAACAAACTGGGTTTTTAACCTCTAGGCAAGCTAGTGATAATACCTTAACACTTCATACTTTAATTTCTTATGCCAATCAAAAGAACTTAAATATGTATGCCCTTATTATTGATGCACAAAAGGCCTTTGATAGAGTTAACATACAATTTTTATTTAATATTTTACCCTACTTTAAAATACCTCAAGAATTTATCCTAATATTATAAACATTATATAATAACCCCTACACAACCTTATATATAAATAAAATGTTTTCTAATATAATTCAGATCAGGAATGGTACCCGTCAAGGTTGTCCTCTATCCCCTATATTATTTAATTTATATTTAGAACCTTTATTTCTGCATATTAAACAAAATGTATATCACAATGCCCCAGTAATTTATGGTACCAAGTTTCTATGGCATCTTTCGTAGATGATCTAAATATTTACTGTACAACACCTATTTCCGATACCAAGAGAATACTATCTGCGGTTGAAGAATTTCAATTAATATCAAATTATAAAATAAACCTAAAAAAAAAACAATATATTTCCTTGGAAAACACCAAAACCCTTTTCACTTCTTCCTCTGATTGGGCAAATAAAATCTGAAGGGAAGATTAAATATTTAGGTATCACCTTCTCCACAGACAATAAGGACTTCTATCTCAATAATATTAAACTAAAATGGGGTCAAATTTTATTAGACCTAAGGAGATGGAATAACTTGAAGTTGCCCACATTAGCAAAGGTATCAATTATTAAAATGAATGCATTGCCCAGAATGTTATATATCTTTAGATCCGCACAAGTGTTAATTACCAATAAATTTTTCAAACAGATACATATCGAACTTGCTAAATTTATATGGGAACTAAAGAAAACTAGGATATCCTATGATAAGTTGGTGACCCCGAAAAAAAAAAGTGGATTGGATCTACCTGACTTTGGAATTTACTATTTAATTATAAATGCTAATAGACTTCTAATAATAGCTAACTATGATATACAAAACACTAATTGGTCCCCAAATTGGATAAAACTGGGTTATAAACACGTGGAGCATTTGAACATGAATCTCAAAGCTTTACCCTTTTTAAATAAAGACACCATTAGAACATATGCCTTAATGGATCATATAAAAATTTATATACTATCATTACAAAATCTCTTTAGAACATTAAATCTATATCAATATATGATGTTCTTACAACCCTTCCATAAAAAAACTAATCTAAGAATCAATAATCAACTTATAAACGTAAAAAACTTCCCACTTATAATAAACCTAACTCTACAAGATATATACCCATATCTGAATTATTCTGCCTATGCTCTAAGACAAGAAATTAATCTTCCCAAATCATATTTAGTTATATTGAGGCAGATTAAAGAATTAGCTAGTGGTTACTTTACAAATTTGTCTGTTAATCAAGAGAATTTAACGAAATGTTCCTTACTATGGCAAGCTCTATTACAAACTACCAAATATATAATGTCTACCTATAAACTGATAAAAGATATCAAATTTCATAATCACCTTCTTATATCGAAATATTGGAAAGAAAAATTACCTTTGGTTGAAGAGTGTAAATTCATAAATGCAATTAAATTAACAGCAAAATCAATCTCTCTTCATAAGTTAACTTTCACCCAACTTATGATATATAATAATGCATACTATACACGCCTTAGCTTGTATAAATTCAACTCCAAGAATTCTCCCAAATGCTCATATTGTAAAGACGAAGTTGCGGATCTCCTACATATGTTTTGGAGCTGCAAATGTATATATAAACTTTGGAATTCCCTAAGACTACAACTGCAAAAGATGGGATATCAAAATTCAATGTTATCTTGGGAATTTACGATATTACACATTCCTCCAAACAATACACCTAGATCCCAGGTGATTGTACTTATGAATATTTTCCTATTAATGAAGCTCTATATAGCTACAAATTGGTTGAACCCAACACACACGTCTTGGGAAAACTTAAAGATCTTAGCAATAAAACATATATTAGCTCACAAATATGTTATCAATAACCAAAGTAAACATTCAAACAATCTAAAGATTTGGGAACAATTTTTAACATTATATTAGCCTAATCTATTAAAATCAGGAAATCCCATTATTATTTTATTTTAGACTATATAGTATAACCTTTAGAAGAACCTTACTACTACTAGGGATTATATTTGGACGGAAACTTTGTAGATATGTTATTCAAATGGTGAAAGCATTCATGTATATATATTGTATATATTTTATGTTAATGTTGATAGAAATTGTGTAGAAATTATTTTCGTCTTTTTTCTCTGTTTAAGTGTGTATGAAAAAGTTAAAAATAATAAAGATTTATTATTGAAAAAAATATATATCAATTCAGTTGTGTTTGCCATTATGTATAATGCCAGGTAAAATATTCTGATACTTTGTATATAGCAGGGTCTTTGAATTATTAATGCAAATACAAACAAGCAATACTTGATGCCTAGATGTACCATAGGAGGTAACTGCAGAAACACCTGGAGGTGCACTCAGCTATAATGAGTTACAAGAAATAAAATTTAAAAAATCAGGAAGGTTAGTCAAACAACGCACACATTTCTGCATGGCCTTAAAATATGTGCAGGGGATCCATGGTGTGAAAACAGCCTTGGGGCCAAGGTACACTTAATTTGCCACTGAACAGATGCTTTTCTGTGAATTAATTTCAATGCATTTTCAATTAATGTGAGACTCAAGGGAAGTAAAGTTTATGGTTATTCATGTTAAGTCTGTTTTCCATGTAAGACTGTTTTGTTTTTTAGCTAGTGAACACCAGTGTTTGTGCTATAGAAATTGAAATAACATTTTTAAATTAAATCCACATCTCTGTAATCACTGTAAAGCTAAAGAAGAAAATAGTGCATACAATGACAGGTTTGAACAGTGTTTATGGTAACTGGGGAAAGACAGCAAATTATGGGACACTGGAACAGCTTGGGGGAAGGGAGGTGGCCCGGGTCCATTACCGTGACTGGCCTCATTTGACCATGATCTGGATATGCTCTGACCTACAGGCTAAAACCCAAGACCTATGGCTAATCAAGTCTGTGGATGACTGCAAACTGGAAGTTATTATCTATGTTTATTTAGTTATTTGCTTTTGTTTACCAGTGAAGTCTGAATGGGTACGATTCCCATTTTCAGTGGAGTCCTGGCAAGAAAAGCTCCAAAAATAGTAGATGTAAAATGTAATAAAGTTTAAACAAGCTCTAAAAAATACATATAAAAATACTGAAACTCATTAAACTTGAATAAACATGAATTATCACACAAAGATATAAAGGAAGCCATGGTTGTACAGCGGTAGCATTGTTGCCTCACAGCAAGAGGTTCTCCTGTTCGATTCACGGCTGGAGTGTCTTCTGTGTGGAGTCTGCATGTCCTCCCCGTGGTCGAGTGGCCTTCGAAAGACATGTGTGAATGGGCATGCCTTCGCTGAAGGTTGGGCATCGGGTTGGCAACTCAGCACCATAAAAATATACTGCCAATCATTAGTGGACCGGAGTTCCGCTGTGGCGACCCCTAACCGGGAAAAGACGAAAAGACAAACAAGACAAACAGCACACAAAGATATAAAGTGTAGTCAGTTCTAAGAAGTGACATTAGTACATATTACAGAATATCCCTGAATCAGGAAATTATCAGTATAAGGGTAGTAACATCACTAAACAGTAGAAAGTATGAACATTTGGTAAAGTATTGTAGTATGGTTCTATAATCATGCTAATTTGTATGCTAATAAAAGAACAGAAGTGCTTATGTTTCTCATGGGAGGAATCCAGTTGAGTTACTGTTAAATCCCCCCTCTGACAATGAAGCCTGTAGGAAGTTAGATTTACAAATGTCTGAGGTATTGAAAATGGGCTTAAATTAAATGCTAAAAAATGCAATGTTGTTGCATTTTGGTAGGCAACCCCCCATGCACACACACCACAGTATATATCTTTGACAATGTGCCACTTCAAAATGCAAATGTAGTTATGAGACCTGGAACCTGGGTTAATAATTTTCTTTCCCTTCACCACTAGGTAAAGACAGTTTCAGGAAATCCTTCTATGTGGTTTAGCTGATCCCCAAAGGAATATCATGTAGATCTAAACAGGTTATTGTCCCCTTGTGTTCAGCACTAATTAGACCAGTTATGGAATATAGTGCCCCTTTGGGATGTACCTCACTAGACATACCAAAGAGTCAGAAATATCACAGACGTTCCTAATAAAGAGGATATGAGACTTAAAATCCATTAACTACCAGAACAGATTAGAAGCACTGTCTTATTTTTCTGTGTCTTACAGGCTCCTTAAAGTAGACCTATGCCTTTCCTTCTAAGCAATCAGGGGCCCAGTAGTCCAAGATCTGTTATATCATCATAAATTAAATCATTCCACAAATACCAAAACAAAAAATCCAACGGTACTTCAGCAGATCAATAAAACAAAGTGGAGAGACAGATTTGTTACTCAGTGGCTCCCTCACCTCTGGAATAGACTCCCCCCTGCAGATAAAGCAGTGTTATACATTATCTTACTTTAAATGGGATGTGAACAATTACATTGTTATTCAGAAATTCATCTCTTTGGCATGATTGGCATAACCCTCTATGAGAAGGAGGTATAGACTAGGACAACAACTGTCAACGTGCAATGGTCACACAATTCAGTAGCTTGGATCTTCCTATGATTCCTATGAATGCTTTGTGTGAAGTATGATGTCTTTGAATTGCTTTCTGTTTTTTATGTGTTTATAATATATATGCAGTGAAATTCTAGCATGCTCATTAATATATGCTCTGCAGAACATGGTCCCACTCGTGTACCACTGTTCCATGCTATCTGCACAATTGCCTCTGTATTGCACACCGTCTTGCTGTTGTTGTATCTGCATTTTCTAAGATTCATAGTGTCCACCATGGCTCTGAATTATGTCAGCCTGACATGTTGGTAGACTTGCTCTTGTTGAGACAGAAAGTACATGAGAGTGAAGGAAATTCCCCCAGGTAAACTGATTGATCTGATATTATCAAGCCATGCCTCCCTTTGGTGGGGACTTAAGTCAATACATCCGCTAACTAATAAGCATTCAACCACTTGCAGGGAAGGTGAATTGTACTAAAATGTATATTTATTAGCAGTATGATTTATGCCAACATAGTCTGTGATTGCTGAAAAATGCAATAATGTTACCTAATTGGATCAATTGATTATTGAACAAGCAAATCATGTGAAAAACTCTTATAAGAAATTAAACAAATATATTTTCCATATCCTTAAACATGCAAGGATGTTAGCAAGCTATGTGGACCAAGGCAGTTCTTTGGTAACATAAATATCTATCAGTCTTTTTTCTCTACCACCTGTACAAATATAAACCATTTGTAGGTCCATAGTAACTGATTTAGCACCCTGATAACATTTTAGGAGACGTCAGTGGAGGTGATGAAATTCTTTTAAGAAGCTTTGCAGTCTATATTTTGACAGAAGTAAGCTATTTTTTAGAACTTTCTATTTTTCTTATATGCAGTATAAAAAACATAGGAATCAAATCAAAATCACAAAGGGTTTCAAGACATGCCTATCCTTTAGGTTTAACAATCATTTTTTACTCCTGTAATAATCCATTAAAAATCAATGAGGAGTTAATAATCCAGCAAATTTATGATGGTGGGAAAGCTAAGCTCTTATCATGTATCTGATTGGAATGATTTCATTTCTGTGGCATTTAGTTCATCAAGCCCACGTTTTTGAGAAGACAGATTATTTCTTAGAATCCCTGTGGACTACATAATATGCTTAGAGTTCTCTTCATTCACATCAGGTTAGAAAGCTTGCCAGTTTCATTTTGGTAACAGCTGAGTGGAGAAAGCAGTAAATGAAGTGCATGTCAAAGTACAGTAATGGAGGAAACAGTTTTATGAGCTGCGTTTAAACAAGTCGGCTGCACATTACATGAACTTTTTAAATACTGCTGAGAAGAGCTGCCAGAATCTCATATTAGAAACATATGTCTGTTGGAGGTGACATACAGTTGTATTATGCAGTATGAGAAGCAACTGCATAAACAAAAAGAAAGTCTTTTCAGTTGTTACTTATTTTATTTTTATTCAGCATATACATAAATAATATGGTTTCTCATAGAAATGTACTGCATGAGGCTAATAAATAATAGAGATTTGCTACTGGAGTATGTTTTGTATTACAAAAATTATTTATTTTTATGCTCTCTTTTTGGACTTGCAATCTCCCTGCAAACACAAATTTCCCACCCCTACTGATTCTTTCATTAACTGCTTCCCAGCTTGTGAAGACACTGGGCATGGAGGTGAAAGTGGGAGACTGTGGGTCATTATGTCATGGAAAGTAATTTTTTTCATGTATATCCTAACTCATCCCTGTGTTGGTTGCCAGGCTGGTGTAATGGTTGTTACACTAGGGCTGCTATGTGACTGTTTCTGCACATCCATTATACTTAGCTAGAGAATGATGATGTCTTTAGCAGGCTTTTGCCATCATACCCTGCCTTCTTAGAAAGGGCGTATATCTGTGTTCTAACTCAGAGGCATTGCTCCTGATCTGAACTACATATCAGTCCCTACCCAGAAACTCAGTCTCACTCTCAGCCTTCCCTGGCTAGCTCTCCTAGCACACTGGCATCTAAACAGACTAGGGTCATCTGACCAATACTCAGGGCTTTACTCTTCTATGCCACACAGCTAACAATAAAATAATCATTTTTTTTCTGACTCATATGGTCTGTGTGTTGCATTTTAGTCGAATTTGATCGAAAGTTTGCTTGTTTGTTTGTTTAAATTAACTGTAGAGGCTGCCCACTAAAGTGTGCTAGCCTGTGTAACTAATTTATCACTGTTTCTGCATTTTCTGTGTGTTTCTACCAAAAAAACAAAAAAACAAAAAAAATCCTTGTTTTCCTGCCTTCCTCGACTAGTTTAGACCAGTTTACAGGCATTGCTGTATTCTGGGCTGTGGTGTAGTTCCTGTGTTGTCCATTACCTTACTTGGATAGAAGGAAGTTTCTTTGCTCACCAGTGGGAGTGGGGAGCCTTGAGCAGCCTACCTGTCCTTGGGGGAAGTGACCTCAGCACAGGAAGCTGTAGTAATTGGTTGTTTGGGACCATTTCCAGCTCTTTTGTAGTTCACTGTTTAAAATCCGCATTTGCACGGCTTTGCGCGGTCGTAAGCGCCGGTTAAACAAGGTTAAACTTTTTCTGGCTCCGCCAAGTCTGTTCTTCAAATTTTCCCTTAAGGAAGCTCTACTCTTAGTATAACCAGACTACTCACTGTATTATAAGTCTAGCACTTGTTCTCAATACTTCTCTACTAAGTAAGCACTCTCGTACTAAGTAAAGCACTACATCTACTTACCACCCCTGTGAATACCTACTTCCCTTAAAGGTATACCACTCCCTTATACTGTTCTAGCATGTCAAGTGGTAGATTACTGCCATCGTCTCCAGTTCATCTGGTCAATCTGGGCATCTTGAGACAATGCTACAATTGTCTCATGTACACAGATAACCCTCTCCTCCTCCCAACAAACACAAATACATGTGAGAGATGCAACTATATAGCCAAACTGGAGGCTGAACTCTCTCAACTCAGGGCTGGCATGACCAGACAGGAGGAGATGGCAACCACACACACAACAATTCCAGTCCCACATAGACCTACCACAACTGCAAACCAAACACATAAAAACACAAAGACATACTCAGAGGCTCTAATAAAAAACTTACCAAAACAACAGAGGCTCCCAAAGCAGACATCCAAAAATCCACCACCTCAAAACAAAACACATGCAACACATACTTCAATAAATCAGTGTGTCGACCAATCGCAGCCCTTAAGGCCAAACACCTTGCCTGATACACTAGTAATAGGTGACTCCATAGTCAGACACACTGATGTCCCACTGACCAGGCTGAACAAGGAGAAGGTGACTGTGAGCTGTCTATCGGGAGCTAGGATCTGCCACATAACACACGCACTCAGGTCACTCCAAAGCAAGTACAAATATGACTCCATCATTGTCCATGCTGGTGTGAATGACCTGAGACATACCTCCCTGGACTACATGAAAAGAGACATAGAGGAGCTCTCCGATTATGTAGCCCAGGCTGGTATGACCCTGACCCTGAGCAGCATCTTGCCCTCACCAAGAATGATACCACAATACAAAGACAAGATGATCAGCTTTAACAATTGGCTCAAGTACTGGTGTCATTCTAAGGGGATCCAATGTCTGTCTGCCTGGGATGATATGCTGGACAAGCCACGCTGCTTCGCAAGGGATGGCTTACACCTGTCACCACTGGGCTTCCGGATATTGGCTAAGGCTCTTGCCACCCCCATAGTGCCTTTTTAGGCAAGGCTCAAAAGACAAACCCACCTCCTTAGAAAACAAAAATGGAAAAAAACTAAGGGTAATGCTGCTCAACGCCAGAAGTCTAAATCTCAAGATGCAGGCACTTGATGCACTCCTCAGCATGGAGAACATCGCCGTCTTTGCAGTAACTGAAACCTGGTTCAAGGCTCCTGAGAGCACCCCAGTGCTACCAGGCTATACCTCATATCATGCTTTTCGGCCCCAAAACATGGGCCGAACCACAAAGGGAGGGGGAGTGTCCATATTCATAAAGGACACCCACACCTCCAGGTTAGTAGCAACACATGAAGCATCAGAGACCATACAGGTGCAACTAACCATAGGCAAAACTGCCATACAACTGGTAGCATGTTACAGACCACCCTCCCAATCTCAAGAACCCCACTCAGCCTTCCTGAAGACATTGGAGGATATGAATGTATCACAAAATACCATCATACTGGGAGACTTCAACTACCCAAACATAGATTGGGTACATTATTCTAGCCCTAATACCCTAGCCCAAAGGTTCCTGGAATTCATAAATTCAAATGCACTGGAACAACTAGTCACCTCTCCCACTAGGGGAGATAATATACTAGACCTGATCATCACAAACATGGGGACAAAATGCTCCACACCGGACGTATACCCCTCACTAGTGAGATCTGACCACAAACTAATCACCCTGGATATACATATCCCACCTCCACCCCCAGCACAAAAGACCACACTGATAAACTTCTCAAAAGCAGACTTCACTCTTCTTAAGACTGAGATGGTATCCTTTAAGCCCACTGTGCCAGTGGATACCACATCCCACAATGCTGAATCCTTCACAAATGCTTTCTATGGACATCTCCAAGAATGCATGGATCATGCAATCCCAAACAAATCCAAGTCCCTCTCCACCAAATGTAAGCGCCCTGTCTGGTGGACCTCAGCCATAAACAAATTGTATAACAAAAGAAGGAAGCTACTGCATGTCAGAGTGAAATCCCATGAAGGGAAGACATCTCTGATCAACATTAGCAGAAAACTACATTCTCTCATAAAAACATCCAAGGCAAACTTTGAGAGAAAAATCGCTAAGGACACTAAAGATAACCACAAAGCCTTCTTCAGCTATGTTAGAAACCTGGGCGGAAACCCTCAGATATGCTCAGAGTTGGTTCACAACAACAAAAAATACACTGAACCCACAGATATTGCTAACATTCTGGCTGACAGGTTCAGTGCAAATTTCTCCTCTCCTTCACCCCTAAAAGAAGAAATACTTATCCCAGCTGAATGTAATCTCCCTGTCATCTCAGATGTCCAAGTGAGAACCGCCCTAAACAAAGCAAAAAACACAGCATCAATGGGACCTGATGGTATCCTGGGGTGCGTGTTACGTGAACTCCAAGAGGAGCTAAACCCACACATAAAAATGCTATTTAACCTTAGCCTTACTTCGGGATATGTACCTGAACACTGGCGTACAGCAACAGTGGTCCCACTCCACAAGGGTGGTGCCTCTACAGACCCTGGAAACTACCGCCCCATAAGCTTGACTAGCCTGGTCTGCAAAGCTATGGAAAGAATCATTATGGAACTCATAAACGGAGACATAGGGGACCTACAGATGCTTGACCCTACCCAGTTCGGCTTTGTAAAGGGCAGATCCTGCCTTTTAAACCTGGTTGACTTTTTTGAAACAGTCACTAGAGCCATTGATGAGGGCAAAGCAGTTCATACAGCATACCTGGACTTGGCTAAGGCCTTCGACACAATACCCCACTCAGGCATCATAGATAAGCTAAACAGCTTAAAAGTAAACCCTTATGTCACTAGATGGGTTGCAAACTGGCTAAAGGACAGAACCCATAAAGTTAAAATCGCTGGAGCAATGTCAGACTCAAAGCCAGTCACAAGTGGTGTCCCACAGGGATCTGTCCTGGGACCCCTCTTGTTTGGCATTTATTTCTCAGATGTTAAAGCAAACATGGGAGGGCTGTGGCTGACAAAGTTTGCAGATGACTGCAAACTAGGCACCATAGTCAATACACCAGCAGATACCACATCTTACAAAAAGGCCTCACTGAAACGGACAACTGGTGCCGTAGTCACGGCCTTAAACTAAATGCCAAAAAATGTATAGTCATCCCTTTTGGAAAAAACAAAGTACCCACAAATTATCACATAGATAGCAACCCACTGAGTACGGAAAAAGTAATCAGAGACCTAGGGACCCAAGTAGACAGCGACCTCTCATTTGACACCCACATTGCCAAAGTGGTTAGAAAAACATTCTACCTTGCACACCTCATCATGAAGGGTTTCACATCCAGATCCAAGGATGTCATTGTACCCCTATATTCCTCCCTCATCAGACCCATGATTGAGTACAATGCCCCATTTGGTATGTACCTCACCCGGCACTTGCAACAGCTGGAGAGACCACAAAAGTACTTCACCAAAAGGATCAAGGGTCTCCAACATATGTCTTATTCTGCCAGACTAAAGAAACTTCAGCTCTATTCAGTAGCATACCGCCTGCTCAGAGGTGATCTCTGCCTGATGTACAAGGCCATGTCCAATCAGGATCTGATGGACATTCTCCACCTCAAAAAATCCAAATCCATCAGGACCACGAGAGCTAAAGACTTAAACCTCGGCACAAGTATGAATAGGACATGCTGGAGGGATAGATTCATAACCCAGAGGCTTCCCATGCTTTGGAACAGGATCCCAGTTCATATTAGGCAGAGCCCCTCACTGACTCTCTTCAAGAGAAATCTTGATGAGTGAATGGGAGATCGTAAGTTTACCCCAGGGGTCACATCTGTGTCACTCTGTGTCACTACTAGACAGAGGCACAGTATTCTAGATTTATTCTGTACATTTTTGTACCATTTCATGGGGTGGCAAAAGCCACATCACTATGGCTAGGCTTACAAATGCCCCAGGGCAGATAGCCTAGTACTATACTATGAAACTATGAAACTATAAATCAAATGGAAATGCTATGTCACATGGGCAGCCTTATTGCAGTAAAATGTGGATGAAGAAAAATGAAGCAAGGGTTAGAAATTGAAAAACAGAGATGCAAAACAGACATAGAGAAGGGAAAGTTTCTTTATGTCATCTCTTTTCCATGACCACCTCATCTAACACTTCTCATCTTCATGCCCATTATTTTCCATATTACATAATTTTTTTTGTTTATGAAATGGTCTGAGTGTTCCTTCTCAAGCTATCATTTATTATTCGTTAATGTGAAAAGATCTTTGCATTTTAAGGACTGTAACCCTACAATTCAAATGCATCTAGAAGTAGTGGGGTATCTGCCAGGGTACTGCCACTAGCACCACATGGTACCCACGCAAAGCAGAAGCCAAGTGGAGCTCAAACAAAACTTGAATCATTATTTTTAGAACACATAACTAGATTTTAATCAGAATATGCTGAAATGCAGCCAGAGCACAGTTTGCATTCAGTAATAATTCATTACTGATGCATGTACATATCCATTTGTAGTCTTTGACAAATTACATATGCAGTTAATGCCATTAAAAATAACACTTGCTATTTTAAGTGTCACAAAGGATTCAGTAAAACCAAAGATCATACATCAAGCTGCAGTTCTTATAAAACATAATGTCAGCAAGTAGGATCCTTGAAAAGTGCTGATGAAAAAGGTATACTCCAGTATACCACATGAAAATAAATTGGTCCTGAGTATTCCCCTTTACTAATCTTCAGTGAGCATGACTATATTAATTTATATATTTTTTATCTGATAATGGGGCTAGTCAACTAAAAAAAACTGGGAATGAATGTTTTTTTAGTCATGACCTGGGCATAAGTCAAAGCATAACAACTTTTATACAGTGCTTGGAATTACCTTTATTCACAACAATACTGTCATTGTTTTTGTTCTAACGCACATTAATTTCCCAAGCATTTGTACAAAGCAAGCTTGATATTTAATTTGTTACTTTACAACTTTATGTGCTCCTCATCAAAAATCACACTAAATTTGTTCAGAATAAGAGAACAACCATTGGCTGCACTTAAAAACTTATTAAAACGTATTAATCTCCACAAATACATTGTTCAGATCAGTTAGTGGCACAGCAAAATTAAAAAAGTAAAAAGTCATAAGCATTCAGAAACCCTGTAGCTGAAACACTTTTATATCCTTAAATGGTCATTTGCATATATCCCATGGGCCTTCACTCAGGGAGGTTTAAGGTATTACACAGTGAAGACTCTAGCTTGGCTGAGCCTTTCTTGCAGATTTTACTGAATGGTTTGTCTATGTAACCATTTTGCCCCTTACTTAGATGCTGCTTGGAATATTTTACAATCACCTTAATGTTTATGGGTTTAAGCCCTGTGTTTCAGAGCATAGCCAAGCAATGAACTTATGCTAAACCAATGAGGTCCCAACACATGTGGTATGTGTTATATCTACATGTAGTGGGGTTTGGCTTTATTGGCCTGATTCTATCTGCAAAGCTATGTATCTGAAACATTGCTATGTCTTTAAGAGGCCATTTGCATATATCCCATGGGCCTCTACTCCAGGAGATTTAAGGTATTATGCAGTGAAGAGTCTAGCTTGGCTTGATCTTTCTTGCAGTATGTTTTTTTTAAGTTTTGTGTATGTAAACATTTTACCCTTTACTTGTATCAGGTATGACTGCTGAGGTATTTCTGTATGCCTAATATCCGAGAACTCCTTGTAGGTTTCAGGTGCAGTGCAAAATACAAGCCTTCTCTTTTACACAGGCACTATGCATGCATGCATGCATGCTTCCATCATGGATCTGCACTGCCTGTTCTTTCACTGTGCAACATAGTTAATCCTTAATTCTAGGACCCTGTTCCTCACATGTCTGGATAAGGTCATTCCTACTTTGTCACTCTCTTCCAATCCACCTCCAAAAATAAGGAAGTAATTAGCTACTCCTTTCCTCTTCCTAAAAGCAACTCCTACCAGTCTCTGGGCCTTCTACTTGAACCTAGGGTGGTGCTGGCAGTGTAGACTTTACCCCATCCTTTTGCTTTCCTGAGATGCTTACTTTTTGAATAGCTTTAATGGTTTTAAATCATATCTAAAAAGCACCCTGTTTACAAGCACCTTTTTGTAAAGAATCATCACAATTTGCGACTGATCGAGTTCAAATGCTCAAGAAAAAGACTTATTTCATGACTAGTCTGTCCATCACAAGCACATAAAGAAAAGCAGTATCCATATAGCAGAAATAAAATGGAAATATAGTGCCTCTCTTTTCAGCAGACTGAAATTCCTAGCCCTAAGCAGTTCTAAGATCAAACTAACTCTTTCCTAGTTAGTTGAAAGAGCATGGAATGTGCAGCTGTTTTCTAGGGAAAAAAAGTTTTTGTAAAATATATTGAACTGTGCATTTCTAAATGAAAAGATGCCTATTCTGGCATTTTCTGCTGTATTTTGATGTGTCCATACCTTATGGCTATATCTGCTCTAGTTACCTCTGTTACATTTCCATGCAGAGCTAGTGATTTTAAAGTAAGGATGACAGACACAGTTCAACATGATAGACTTGTATGGTACACATTACCTAATGCTACTTACCTCATCTGTTGATCCCTGGCTAAGGGTGCTCTTTTCAACTTCATACAAAACCGGTTGCATATGTATTCAAAAGACAAAAAGGAAAACTGAATGACAGCAATGAAGTAATACAAATTCATCTCCATTTTGTGAAGACAAGATAAAAAATTCTTGAACATGTCATATCCATAGAACTCCAAATTCTTAGTAATCAAAACACTGCACCTCTCACTGCACAGAAATTCTTTTACATGTGATCCTAGTTAATGACAGAGGACTATTCAATATATGTGTGTCCATACATGTACAGTTTGCTGACAAAATTAACCTCCTTAATTTATCAGATATGCACTCTTGTGATAGCCCTGTGATTTCAGATGAGATAAGCAACTTTGAACAGTAACAAAGGACAGTCAGAGAGCACTTCTTTCATGAACTGATTAGGTTTGTGAAGTTTACTTCGATACACGCTTGGAATCCTCCTGTTCTCTAATGTTGTTTTACGATATAACAAATTGAGGAAACATGTGACCTCACTTGAATGACAATACACAATGATGTACCAACTATGATAAAAGAACTTTTAAGATCTGGCCCATACCAGTAATGAAATGCTTGACTATTGCATATAATGAAATCACACTATGTAAAACAGTCTCATTACACACACGTGCACACACACACACACACACACACACACACACACACACACACACACACACGCACACACACACGCACACGCACACACAGATGAAAAATTAAATATGTGGGGATTTGATGTGCAGAACATTCATTTTTGGAATTTTTAGGGAACTAGTTTCATGATGAGTAGAGAAGCCATATGTTATGAACCAAGTTTCCAAATTCTAAAAGTCCAACCCAGACTCCAACATATTCTTTTCATCCTTCTTTGTATGTTACAGTAGTTTTTCCCACGATCCTCAGTGGACTACATTCAATGCCTCTTTCTACTGAATAAGCCTTCAGGTAGTTTCCTTAAGTTTTTATGAAAAGGGCTAGTATTCAAAAAGGGCTACTGCTGGGGGGTAAACCCTAACAGAGGTTTAAAACCTGTGGTGGTAACCCTTTCTAATTCAGAGACGGGCCAACCACAGTGATATTCTACACAGTTGGTCCAATCACCATGGTGAGCTGTCTCCATGGCCATGCTAAATGATAATGGGGCATTCTCAGGGAGAGTTGTATGATAATTAGCCATCTTCCCTCCTCTGGAAATGACTGTGGGAAAGAATTTATGCACCCAAGCAAATGAAGAAATCACAGAGGCATGTAAATGAGCATTGCCAGCTGTGCTAATTAGCATGGCCAGAATGCTGTGTTCATCCATTACTTAGAATGGGATAAACTGCATTGCAGGAAAATGTTAGTGAGTTTAATGAAGAAGTAGTGATAGGGGTGTGAGTATATATATGTGTGTGTGTGTGTGTGTGTATGTCTAAAGAGGCATGAGTAGTCTTAGAAGAGTAAGTGTATATGTGTGTGTGTCTCTGTGTGTATGTCTACCTATCTGGATGCAGTGGGGGTTAGTTAGGGGATATAGAGTAGGTGTGTGTGTGTGTGTGTGTGTGTGTGTGTGTGTGTGTGTGTGTGTGTGTGTGTGTGTGTGTGTGTGTGTGTGTGTGTGTGTATAGGTGAATGTTTATGAATGTGATCAGGGATGGAGTAAATCTCTTGTTGGTGAGTGTCTGTGTATGTGTGACTGTAAGTAAGTGTGTTTGTGTGTGTGTGTGTGTGTGTGTGTGTGTGTGTGTGTGTGTGTGTGTGTGTGCTTGCGTGTATGATTATCTGAATATGTGTGTGTATATGTGGGATAGTGGGGGTTGCCATAACAGAACAACAGGTTTTGTTCCATGAAATCTGAATATGGACACAAGCATCCTACAAAAGGGCCTCATAGAAACAGACAACTGGTGCCAGAGCCATGGCCTCAAGCTAAACGCCAAAAAGTGTATAGTCATCCCCTTTGGCAAAAGCAAAGTGCCCACAAATTGCCACATAGGTGGTAATCCATTATGTACGGAAGAAGTAATTAGGGACCTGGGTACCCAAGTTGATAGCAATCTCTCATTTGACAACCATGTGGCCAAAGTGGTTAGAAAAACATTTTATACAGCCCACCTAATCATGAAGGGATTCACATCTAGATCAGGGGAGGTCATCGTGCCTCTTTACTCATCCCTCATCAGGCCCATAATTGAGTACAATGCCCCTTTTGGGATGTACCTTACCAGACACCTGCAGCAATTGGAAAGACCCCAAAAGTACCTGACCTAGAGGATCAAAGGGCTCAAACAGATGCCATATGCTGCCCGGTTAAAGAAACTCCAGCTCTACTCAGTGGCATACTGCCTGCTCAGAGGTGATCTGTGCCTGACGTATAAAGCCATGTCCAACCCGGAATTAATGGACATGCTGCACCTCAGAAAATCCAAATCCCATCGAGCTACGCGCTTGAGAGACTTGAACCTCAGCACTGAAATAAATAGGACATGCTGGAGGGACAGATTCATAACCCAGAGGCTCACTTCACTCTGGAATAAAATCCCAGTCCAGGTTAGGCAGAGTCTCTCATTGACTCTCTTCAAGAGGAATCTTGATGAGTGGATGGGAGATTGTAGGTTTACCCCGGGTATCACTTCTGTGTCACTGTTAGACAGAGGCAGATTATACTAACCTCGAAAAAGAGCATAGCAAAATTCATTTAAAATGGGTGGCAAAAGCCAAATACATTCTGGCTAGGCTTATAAATGCCCTAGGGCAGATAGCCTAGTATGAACCTATGAACCTATGAACCTATATGTGGGATAGTGGGTGTTGTCATAACAGAACAACATGTTTTGTTCCATGAAACTCTAATGTCTGCTATTTTTTTTCTGACTATAATCACCAGTGATTTACAAAGGACAGAGCAAATTTACAGGGCAAAATCACTGACTTTCTGTAAAATCATGGACACTTGAGAGCTGTGTGGGAGAGTGAATGAATGGGATGCCTATGCCAATGAGAAGCATGGGTCACCAGTGGTGATTACCACTGGAAAGTGCAGATTACCATTAGTGGTAGCACCATGTGATTCAGAGACATGCAAATTGGTGTAGGGGTTTGCTGTGCAAAATATGTCTCTGAATTCCATTTTCTTTGTTTGCGTAAGCTGACACTTTTGACTGCAGCAGTTTACTCAAAGAATCTTGTGTGTTGCTTTGTACAATAGTTTTGAGATAATTTTTAATCCATTTTTGTAGTGTCAGTTAATTTTTTTTATGTATTTTAGTCAGTGAGGGCTGTATTAGGATTTAATAGTTTTATTGTTTAGTTAGGCTTTTAGTTAATTTTAGGCAGTTAAGATAGAATGGAGACTGTTTTGCTGGAATGCCATTTTCCTGTTTTATATATATTTGTTTTATTATCCTGCTGATGGATGAAGATTGCCACTCGAGTTTCAGTTTCCCAAGGTTCAGCTTGCCAACAATGGGAGTTCCTTCACAGGAAATAACTGTTGGTAAGTTGTGCCACCAGTGATGCCCTTTTGGGGAACTTCCCCTTTCTTTGTGCTAGTGTGACAACAGAGTTGATATATATAAGTTTTTTTCAGCAAATACAGTTTGAGGATTCCATTTCTGGGTACATTCGATTTTGTCCACTTGTACTGGAAGCTATTTGTTTTGTTTATTATTTACTAACTCACTTCCAGTTATTGACTGTGATAATTCTATTGGGCTGATACTCCTTTTTAAAAGGAGTCCCATGGGGAAAAGCTTCACACATTCCAGTATATTTGCAGACAGAATAGCTGCATTCATTTTGTGAGGGCTTATTTATGAAAATATTGCTACAAGCATCAGCATATTACAGTCAAGTTATATACAAATTATACAAAATTAAATTACCGAAAGTTGTTTTACACAGTATTAGGTATTATCAGTGAAAAAAGGAGAGAAAAAGTATAAGATTAAGAGCAAATATGAGTTTAAGAAAACAGAGAAAGGCATGGGAGCTGTAGTAGAAAGTGAATGTGAGATGAAAAAGAAGGTATGGAAGACTGCAAGTAGCTATATGAGCATACACATTATTATGTGTAGTAAAGAATTATGCCAATGTAGATAATTATGTTGTCACTTAGATCTTAGTCTGATATTTAGTACACTAGTAGATTCATTTAGAAGTTAGGTGTATTTTTTTATTTTTGTAGGAAGAGTTTAGGTTTATGTTGGTTCTATTTTGAATTAAAATTGAGTTCCATAGATTTACTGCATGTATCAAGTAAAAAGAGTCTCCATAGTAATTACTTGATTTTGTAGTATACTGTGGTAATTTTGTGGTGTATATTGTTAGGTTATAGACCTGATCATCTTGACAACTATAAATGGTGCAGTTCTCCAAATATGTCAGTACCTACTGCTGTTGCATATCCCTACTAATTCTATACTGTTATGGACAAATGTATTAAGGAATCTGTTTGCATTTGACATAAAAATACTGGTAAATTCTCCTTGTTTCATGCTGCAGGTGGATAGAGCTGTGACTATGACACATGCAAACTAAGTTCAAATAATGGCCCTTACACTGGAGATGCCATGCAGGGAGGTAGAGTAGTGAAGCAGTGTGGCCTGCTCATCCATTATGGGAAGGTGGGATTTGAGTGGACAGACTATGTGGTGCGATCTCCCTGATACAGACTAGAGAGAACATCACTTGTGCTGTGAAAGAAGGAACAGGCTGCTTGGAACAAACCCCCTTGCAGAAGTGAGGGGACTTCTTCCGTGAAAATTGCATTGCATGTCACTTCCTGGTGCCTCACTGGGAGTGTGGAAGATAGTACTGGGGAAAAAATAGAGAAATGTTTCATCCACTCCTAGTGGCTACAAAGAAAAAAGAGATAGCCGCAATCAACACTAAAATTGACTGTCAGTTTTAGTGTTGGTTGCTGCTATCTCTTTATTCTTTGTGGATTTTGTGCTGAGCAGCTATACCTTTTGTGAGGTTTTTACTTTATTTTGTTTCTGTACTCCTAATGGCTGTTTCATTGATGATTTCTCTTGGTCATCTCTTGCCCAGTGATGGGAATGAATGGGCTGGTGGACTTGGACAGGATTTGATGGCTGGCACGCAGCAGGGGCAAACCTTGGAAATAAAACATACTATATTCACAATTAATCCCATATGGTGAAATTCCCATTTTTAAAAAGGACATAAACAATAATAAGTAAAATACCCATGCCATCAAGAAATGCAAGGCCAGGTAAGAACTCAAGGTCTCCATCTCTAAAGATAATCACAAGGTCTTCTTTGGTTACGTTAGGAAACTTAGAAATAATAATCATTACTATGCCAAACTTCTTTCCAATGGAGTCTTATACTTTCATATCAAAGTTTTTTCTAATATCCATTGCAGACAAAGTTAGTGCTGATTTTATGCCCCTCAACCCAGCCAGATGTTTCAACTATCAAATAACTCATTCCTCCAACAATCACCTTGGACCAGGTTATAGGTGCAGTAGTCAAAACCAAAAACACAAGCTCCATGAGACCTAATAATATCCCTGGCTGTTTTCTAGCAAGTGTCAAGCATCCCTTATCCAAAACCTTTTTAAACCTGTTCAGTTTATATCTCTGCACTGGTTATTACTCTAAATCATGAAGAATGGACACTGTGGAACAATTAGACAAAGGTGGCTTCACAACAGACTACAAAAGCTAAAGAACTTTTAGCTTCTTAAGTATTGTCTGTAAATTTATGGAGTGTTGTATAATTGCTGAGCTGATGAAGTATGCCCCAGTTTACTACAAACGCTGGACCCTAACCAATTTTCATTTGTAAAAGACAGGTCATGCTTGCTAAATCTGGTCATTGTTTTCTGAAAGGTTGTTGAAGCCCTAGATTATAGGTTGACCGACGGTATTGCTTACCTTGACCTCATTAAAGTCTTTAACAGAGTCAACTCTTGCAACTTAGCATAAAGCCACATGTAGGCCCCAGGCTGTTCTCCATCTATTTATCAGTGGTGAAAAGACATGTCTGTGGCTAAACGAGTTTGGTGATGACTGCAAACTGGTCGTATGTACCAATTCTCTCTCAAATACTCAAATTCTGTAGCAAGGCCTGGAACAGACTAATATCTAATGTGCCATTCAGAGGCTCAACTTAAATGTCAAAAATTGCATTATAATTACCCTTAGGAAAGAATTACTCTCTCCTCTTGTCACATTACTGGGACCCTTTTGCATTAGATTTCTCACCAAGCATTCAGATTAGGTTTATATGTATATTTTTAGATGAACATTTTCATAATAAAATATTTAATAGTTCTAGACAAAATGAATGATTCCATATAGAAAATAATTTTCTGATGGTATAACAGAACTCTGTATCAGACATTTACCATATTTCTTAACCTTCTGTCAGACTCATTTGATCACATTATTACAGTCAGAAGGTGTCACCAAATAGCAGTTGCAGATTGTCTCCACTGAGGATTGCTGACAACAGGCCACCCACCTGACATATGCAACAGTAAGTATCCTTATTCACCATATAGCCTTTTATGCCTTAATTTACTACTTTGTCATAATATTTAAAAAAAACATTTATTTACGTTATATAGTTATGTTTGTGCAAACTGAGCCCATGAGGCATCAAAGAGAGTTCCACAGATTTATTAAGAGTCCTAGGTTGGGCCATATGGCTCACAGTAAAAAGGCCTTGTTACCACAATGTAGTATTTTGAAATTCAGAGACACATTAGTTGCAATAAGGAAAGACCTCATTAGGGGCTAATTTACATGTCCCTGACTCATGTTACCAGATCAGTACTTTCCACAGATGCAAGAAATCCAAGCAGGCAACGGACAAGCATGGCATAAAAACCAAACAATTTATCTAGTAAAAAGCATGTAAGTGCTTTTGCATAGTACTCCTACACTTCATCAGACATAAAATTCTGTCACAA
The DNA here is from genome assembly GCF_019279795.1 of Protopterus annectens. NCBI lineage: Eukaryota > Metazoa > Chordata > Ceratodontiformes > Protopteridae > Protopterus > Protopterus annectens. The sequence goes on along the minus strand of NC_056732.1, from coordinate 393,101,007 downwards.
GCCTAAACATTTTAAACACTGTTAAACCAATCACTGCTAGCAACCTTTTTCCCTTCAATTAAATACTTAGTGGAAACCAAGTAATTTAAAGTAACCTAACACTTTAGCAAAATAAGTACATTTTTAGTATATTCCAACCACAACTTATGTAATAGATTTCAGATATAATAAATAAAGCATATATTGCAGATATCTAAACCGTATAATATGCATCATAAAGCTGCTGCAAATATACTGATGTTTTGGAAAATTTAATGCAGAACTGCGTCAACAAAGGCTGAAACAGTCCTGCCATCCACATAGTTAACTAAGTAGTGTTGGCAGCTGCATCTTGTAACAAGAGGCATACTGCAGTCATTCTTGTACACACAAACAGGAACATACACAAACATACACACACACACACACAAATGCGCGCGCACACACACACACACACACACACACACACACACACACACACACACACACACACATGCGCGCGCACGCACCCACGCACACACACCTTTTTTTATTGTCATATTGTTCACAAAATCTCCTTTTCTCCTGCCTGTGTAATTCAGGGATGATTACACTCACTCCACAATGCCAAACATTCAAGCTTCACACTTCATATACTTCAGTAAATTCATGCTAGTGCAAAAGCTTATGAGGTTGTGAGGTATGCCTAATGTACAGGCATTGTGTAATACCCATATTCCGATATATATATATATATATATATATATATATATATATATATATATATATATAAAACACCTGCTACAATGCAACATCAGTTAGTGCTGCATCATAATGCAGGGTTTTATTGTGTCAAGGGTGCAAAGCACAGTTCAAATATCTTTTCCCCTATGTATCTCAGTAACTTTTTTTTAGTTCTATTTTTTAAAACAAATCCCTGGTGTCTGATGTTCCCCCACCTCAAGTTTCCGTACTGTTAAAGAACTATTATTGCACAAGACTTTTAGAGTAATCTGTGGTGGCTGGTTCTCCACCCCCAATCTCTGTAGCGTTAAAGTGCCATTATGGCACAACTCATTTGCCCCACCCCCAAATCCCTGTACTTTTAAAGTGCTGTTACACCATAAGACTTTTAGAGTAATCCCTGGTAGCTAGTGTCCCACACCCCACCCCTGATCCCTCTATTGTTAAAACATTGTTACAGCACAAGCCTTTTAGACTTATCTCTGGTTGCTAGTATTTCCTCACCCACTCAGTTTTGTAGACTCTGCTTTTTAATGTAGGAGTGCGTGGAAGTATTACAGCCACCTCATTCCTCCCACCCCCACACGCACACATATCCCCCCCTCCTAATTGCACTCACACACACATTCATCCATTCACACAAACACACAAACTCAACCCTACCTGACCCCCCTCCCTTGCTCCCCTACTGCTGTATCCCAGGCACGCCCACAAATGCAGTCACACATAAAGCTCCTTGCACACATTCATGCACATGCCTCCCAACCCTACCTTACCCTTAAACTCCCCATTGCTTATCTCTGCCACAATGGATGAACACTGCCGCTGTGACGTGGAAGAAGTGACCATGCTAATCTTCACAACTGAGCAATTCCATGAATCGGTTGGCATGTAGATACCTTCCCTGAGATAGTTCCAGGGGAGAGAGCACATGACTAATTAGCATATGCCTCTCCCACAGTCTGCCTCATTAACACGCAGTTTAGCAGTAGAGACAGCCCAACATGGTATTGCATGTTTTAGTGCAGAAGGACCATATTAGAGCTGCCAGGAGTTAACCTTCAGGAATTCAACCCAGTGATTTCTATTTGTGTTTTGACTTTAGGGACTAAGCTAACTGAGTTCATATAATCTACATTCTTGACTTCTTTAAAGTGACAGAACCAAAATAATAAAATGTCTTTAAAATCACGTTTTGGTATATTTCATTGTCGGTTATCTAATATCTTTTTAATGCTTGTGTACAGTCGCTGCTATAATATGTGTGTGTGTGTGTGTGTGTGTGTGTGTGTGTGTGTGTGTGTGTGTGTGTTTGTGTTTGCATATGTGTGCAAAATATATGTAGATAATATGCATTTTTAGTTAAGCTAAGCTTCATATTGCTATAAATGCCTACTAACATATCTTTTGAGTATGCTGTCCCTCCAGCCACAGTTTAATTATACATTCTGATACTTTTTAAATTACTGTTTGCATCCTTGTTTCTGTCAAATAATAGCGAGTTAAATTGTGATGTAGTAGTACCTGACATGCATTTTAACATAGGTTCATAGGTTCATAGGTAGATACTAGGGTATTGGCCCTAGGGCCTATATAAGCCTAGCCAAAGGGTACCTTGGCTTTCCCCACCCAAGAAAATTATTTTCCTGTGCCACTGGCGAGCAGAGCCACAGAAGTGATCCCCGGGGTGAATTTCCTATCTTGAAGAGTGCTAATGAGGAACTTTGTTTGATATAGATAGGTAGTTTGTTCCAGAGTATGGGAAGTCTCTGGGACAGGAATCTATCCCTCCAGCATGTTCTGTTTATTGTGATGACAAGGTTTAGGTCCCTAGAGCATGTAACTTGGAGGGATTGGGATTTCTTTAAGTGGAGCATGTCCAAAAGCTCTGGGTTTGACATAGCTTTGTTTGTTAGGCAGAGATCTCCTCTGAGTAGGCGATATGCGATGGAGTAAAGCTGCAGTTTTTTGAGACGGTCTGCATAGGGCATCTGTTTGAGGCCGATAATCCTCTTTGTGAGGTATTTCTGTGGCCTTTCCAGTTGTTGTAGATGTCTTGTGAGGTACATACCAAAAGGGGTGTTGTACTCTATAATGGGTCTAATGAGTGATGAGTAGAGGGGAACAATGACCTCTTTTTCCCTGGATGAGAAACCTTTTGTGATGAGATGTGCCATGTAGAAGGATTTCTTGAATACTGCGGCGATGTGATTATCACATCATAGTACTAATCTATGAACCTATGAACCTATGAATCAAAGGAGAGACTACTGTCCACCTGTGTCCCAAGGTCTCTTATCACACTTTCAGTGTTAAGTAGACTACCGCCTATGTGGTAGTTCATGGTTACAGAGTTTTTACCAAAATGGATGACAATGCACTTTTTGGCATTGAGCTTGAGGCCATGGCTTTGACACCAGGCATCTGCCTCAGAGAGGGCCCTTTTGTAGGATGTCCACGTCTTTTGGAGTTTTGATTATGGCTCCTAGTTTTCAGTCATCTGCGAACTTCATTAGCCAAAGACCATCTGTGTTAGCCTGTACTTCAGAGAAGTAGATACCAAACAGGAGAGGACCCAGGACTGAACCCTGTGTTACTCCATTTGTCACTGGTCTGAAGTTGGATTTGGAGTCTGCTACTTTCACAGTGTGGGTTCTGTCAGTGAGCCAGTTGGCAACCCATCTCGTGACATAGGGATTCATACTTAGTTTAGTGAGTTTATCTATAATTCCAGAGTGGGAGATGGTGTTGAAAGCCTTGGTGAGATCTAGATAGGTTGTGTGAACCACCTTACCCTCATCTACGGCTTTGGTTACCGCTTCAAATAAGTCTATCAGGTTTAAGAGACATGATCTGCCTTTTACAAACCCGAACTGGGTTCTAGGGTCCTGAGTTTGGAGATTACTAATGTCATTGTTTATAAATTCCATGATGATACGTTCCATAGCCTTGCAGACCAGGCTCATCAGGCTAATGGGGCGGTAGTTTCTGGGGTCCGTGGTGGCTCCCCCTTTGTGGAGTGGGATAACTGTCACTGTGCGCCATTCAGTGAGCACATAGCCTGAGGTGAGGCTATGATTGAACATGGCACTTAGGTGGGGTGCCAGTTCATTCAGTAGTTCATGTAGAACGCAGCCTGGGATGTTGTCAGGTCCCATGGATGGTGTGTTCTTGGCTTTGGAGAGTGTGTTTTTTACCTGTGCAGCCGTGATTACAGGAACTTTGCATTCTTCCGGTATAGAGATGGGCCCTTTAGGGGATGAGAGGGGGGTAAAGCTAGCACTGAACCTATCTGCCAGGACTTTGGCAATATCAGTTGGTTCTGTATATTTAGTGTCATTGGGCTGTAACTCAGAGCAGATCTGAGTGTTGCCATTGAGATTCTTGACATAGCTATAGAATGCTTTGTGGTTGTCTTTAGAGTCAGTGGTGATTTTGTTCTCATAACTAGCTTTGGAGGATTTTATGAGGGATCTTAGCTTCTTACTGAGGCTGACCAGGGAGTTCCTCCAATCATGGGATTTTACTCTTTTTTTGCAACAGTTTCTTTCTTCTGTTGTAGAGTTTTTTTTATGGCACGGAACCACCAGATTGGCTTTCTTTTTTTGGAGGATAGCATCTTGGTAAAGTTAGGGACTGCACGATCCATGCACACGTGTAAGTGCTTATAAAGTGCAATTGTGTAGGATTCAGCAGTCATACCTCTATTGTTTGTCAGCATGGGTGTCATGAAATTTGCCACTTCTGTCTTAAGAAGCGTGAAGTTGTCTTTGGAGAAATTTTTTACAGTGGTTTCCCTAATCGGGGGTGGGGGAGGGATGTGGATATCTAGGATGATTAGCTTGTGGTCGGATCTGACCAAGGAGGAATTGACCTCTGGTGTGGAGCACCAATTGCCCATGTTGGTAATAACCAGGTCTAAGATATTGCTGCCCCTGGTGGGGGTGTGGATAAGTTGATCCAAGGCATTGGAATTTATGAATTCCAGAAAACGAGCACAAGAGTTGTACATGAGTAGTTTTCCCAGTTAATGGTGGGGTAGTTGAACTCGCCCATTATTAGGGTGTTAGGTTGTACCCTAATATTTTCCAGTTTATCAAGAAATGAGGAGTGGGAATCCTGGGGCATGGTGGGGGATCTGTAGCAAGTTACAATTTGGATTGCGGTCTTGCACAGAGTTAGTTGCACTTGGATAATCTCGGATGCATTATGCTGAGCAACTAGCTTGAAGGTGTGGATATCCTTAATGAATATGGACACACCTCTGCCTTTAGTGTTTCGGTCCAGGTTAGGTGGCTGAAAGGTGTTGTATGAATTATAGCCTGGTAATGCAGGGGTACTTTCTGGAGCCTTGAACCAGGTCTCTGTCACTGCACAGATGTCGATGTTTTCCATTTTAAGGAGTGCCTCAAGTGAGTGCATTTTGAGGTTTAGACTTCTAGCATTGAGTAGCAATACCCTCAGATTCTGCTTGCTTGTACCTGTTATGGTGGTGAATTTGTCATTTGAACCTTGCCTAAAAAAGGCACTGTAGGGGTGGCTAGAGCCTTAGCCAGTATCCGGAATCCCAGGGGCGACAGGTGCAGACCATCTCTGGTAAAGCATCGTGGTCTGTCGATCATGTCATCCCAGGCACACAGATACTGGATCCCCTTAGAATGACACCAGAAGCTTAGCCAATTGCTGAAGTCAATCATTTTGCTCTTGTACTGTGGTATGGTATCATTCTGGGTGATGGCAGGATGCTACTCAGGGCTAGGGTCATACCTGCCTGGACTACAGGATTGGACAGCTCCTCCATGTCCCTTTTCATGTAGTCCAGGGAGGTACATCTCAGGTCATTCACACCAACATGGACAATGACAGAGTCATATTTGTACTTGTTGTGGAGTGACCTGAGTGCATGTGTTATGTGGCGGATCCTGGCAGCCGACAGGCAGTTGACAGTAACTTTCTCCTTGTTTAGCCTGGTGAGTGGAACATCAGTGTGTCTGACTATAGAGTCACGTATGACTAGAGTGTTTGGTACGTTGTTATGCCTTATGGGCTGTGGTTGAGTGGCCCACTGAGTTTGTGGGCTATGTGTCACTTGGGTTGTTTTGGGGGATGGAGGTTGCTTGTGTTTCTGATTTGGAGGTCCCTGTTGCTTGGGCAGGTTTTTACTGAGAGCCTCCGCGAATGTAGGTGTGTGTTTTGTGCTTCTATGTGAGTGTTTTGGTGGTGTAGGTTTTGAGGGGCTATGTGATGAGTGTGGTGTGGTGCAAGTGTTTATCTTCTCCTCTTGACTGTCTAGTCCAGTCTTGGGTGAAGAGAGCTTTGCTTCCAGTTTGGCTATATAAGTGTGTCTCTCACAGGTTGTAGTGTTGGGTGGTAGGAGGAGACGGTTATCTGTGTACATGAGGCAATTGCTGCATTGCCCCAAGATGCCCAGATTCATCAGGTAGACAGGAGAAAACACCGGGAGCTGACCCTTAGACATACCTGGATAGGTTATTATTTGATAAGTACTAGAAACTGTTTTCCTCTAGACAAGTGAAGAAAGTTGAGTGCTGTAGTAATTTGTAGCTTATTTAGTGCTTACAATGAGTTCTGAACAAGTGTTGAGCTCAAACAAACAGACTTGAGTGCTGAAACTAAAAAACTGGCTAGTTCTAAGAAACAAAATTAAGCTAGAAGGCTTCCCTCCAACACAGAAAGGCTTGGGGGCTCAGAAGCCCACAGACAGTCCTAGACACAGCAAATCTGTATCCAGACTAGACTACCCACAGGAAAGGCAAGAAACAAGCTTAGAATTTTTTTTAAGTGGAAAGAGAGAAAGGAGGAGCAGAAACTAAGTGGACTGGCCTTCTCAAATGTTCTCCCTGTATTAGGTAGAATGAGGTAATAACACGAGACTGGGAGGAGTGTCCCAGATCAAATTTACAGTAGGGGTGGGCAACTGCAACGCCACCAACCACAATAACAGCATACAAATAGGGAGGGAGGGTGAAAAACAAACTGCAGAAATGTTTCTCACAGCAGAAAAGCAGCAGTGAACCTTTAAATGAAAGTTTTAAACAGATAAAGGAGCCTCTAGAGAAAGCTTTTAACTGCAAACAAGTTATCAGAATCAAACAACCCAAACAGATGCTTAATAAAAGTGGACATGTTCCAGTTAATACCAAACACACAGTGAAACTAGCTAGAAAAGTATGCAGTAGACAAAGTGCTATAAATAATTTGAAAAAATAAGCAAAAAAAAAAAAAAAACAGGATACTTAATGTTATATATTATAGATCCGAGTTTGCTCAGTGTCCTCCCTTCGATTAGCTCAGTGTGAAATGGCAGAAACACTCACAAACTTAACTTCCTAGGTAACAGAAACTTGAAACCTGAGACAACCTTAAAAAAAAAATTCAATAGAACCAATGTGGTGCTTACTCTAAGCTGTAGTCCAGGTGACCCAGTCAGCCAATGATCTTAAACAAACATAATTTAAAATGCTGCTTTTTATGTATTGCATTAAACTGGCTAACCATATTGTCCAATACCAAGCTGATTTCTAAAAGTGTAGAAATACATTTTTAATATTAAATTCATGTGTGTGTGTGTGTGTGTGTGTGTGTGTGTGTGTGTGTGTGTGTGTGTGTGTGTGTGTGTGTGTGTGCATGTTTGTGCTTGTGTATGTGTATGCAGTGTCTGTGTGATGTACTGGTACTAAATAAGTGCATTTGAAGTGGACATTATAAAGACAGGCTTAAGCATGCAACTCAGGAAGAAAATACAGATATCTGCGAACTATGTAAGTCTAAATTATGCAGTTCAGATTGAGAAAAAAACTACGGGTAACAATGAACCCCTTGAATCTTTTACAGGTCTTACTAGCTTTAAATATGACACCAGTGATCAGGATTTCAGTAGTGGCCTGTGTTCTGGAGGAATTACCTGGGGAAGATGAAAGTTTTCAAACAATTTCATCTTCCATATCCCTGGAGGAGAGTGGTAGCTTGTTCCATAGCAAGAGTAACATGCAGTGGAAGTTGGATGCTGTGACAATGGAGCATAAAATTTACCAACTAAGCAGTATGTCTGCATTACAAGATCTGTACGGGCATGAAATTGGAACTGCACATGGGCCAGTAGTCAGAAATGTGGGAGTCCCACTTGTCCAGTGTGGTAAATTGCATTTAGGTGGAGAAGCACCTATGCTTTCCAAAAATGATGCTACGACTGAGGCTGATCTGTGTGGTTCCCCAGTTAAGGAACAATTAGTCAGTGGTGTAGGAGAGAAGCCGGACATTTACACTGAGATGAAATGGAAGGAGCACTATTGGCCAGCTGATGGACAGAGTGCTCATGTAGAGAGAGGGAAAATTGCGGGTCTCCAGTCTGTACTGGACAGCAATGTAAATGATATTAAATAATATGGTAGTACAGTAATTGCCCAAAATAGGTATGTGGACAATGTTTACAATAACACAAGTGGAATTGCTGTGTTACACTTTCCCCCAGATTCACGAATCCTCCGTGTAAGACTAAATAAGTCTTACTCGGAGGCTGCAGTTGAACGGTATGATGTCAGCATGCCATGAATATTCATGAGGGCATGCTGACTCAACCACAAGTCTAACACGGACCATGCAGGAAAGCAGGGAGCGTGTCTGACTGCCGATCAGTCTAAATGTCCACGCCCCTGCAAGTGTCCGAAAAGCAAATTTAAACACACAAGAGCGAGTCCGCTCAAATGTCCATGCACCCAACACCACACTCCCTGACATTGTAAACCCCCATCGCAGTTGTAAAAAGTAAAACATTAATTATATATTTTTTTAATTCCCGATATAGCTGCCCGTATTTGCGCGTGTGTGCGTGGGTGTGCCCATTGCTTAGCTGCAGTTAGCAATCCCGACATGGAAGAGCATAAGAAAGAATGTTTATGCAAATTATGCCAAATAGCAATAGCGTAATGGTAGAGCATTCGCACAAAGAGGAGGCATTCACGGTTCGAGTCCCACCACTCCCCTTTCTATTTTATGTTTTAAATTAGTATATGAAATAATTCCTGACATATATGAATAAAATTTTACAAAAAAGCAGTGAAATGGCCTATGTATCAGTGAACAAAATATATATTTATAAAGGATCCTGATATATAATTGCCCACAGTTAAGCAGCACTTTACCCAGTGCAATAGAGGTGCCCATAGCTAAATAGCACTTTACTCAGCACAATAGAGGTGCCCATAGCTAAATAGCACTTTACCCAGCGCAATAGAGGTGCCCATAGCTAAAAAGCGCTTTACCCAGTGCAATTGGTTTGCGCGAAGGTGCACGCTGCACCAACCAGCGCACCGTAGGGCAACGTAGAGCAACGTAGAGCAAAGTTGCTTAAACACAGCCACACCCCCTAGCCTGTCTGGGCAGTATTAAAATAAAATGAATGACAAGGTTCGAACCCAGGAGTCTGTGCACCATAATCAAAGTACTGAACCACTAAGCCATGACAGCTCAGGATAAACAGCCACTGTTAACATACATATACTTATAAATGGTAGATTAACCATTACTAAGCAGGTCTGCAGTCAGCCGAGAATTTTCAAAAATGGCCAATCACAAAAAAGGGTGGGAAATGAGGCATATTTAAGCCCCATAGGTGGGAATACTCGCCATAACTGATTGTAGCTTACATCTGCAGTTAGAATGGCTGGTGCTGGAGAGGGTACACACTTCCGAGTGCAAAGTTGGGGCATCGAGGAGTCGAAATACGTGGTTTGGCTCCTTGTCCACCGTCATGAGTCAAGACTCCTGCAGGGCCAGTTCCAAGGGACGGAGTACAAGGCAGAGGCTTGGAACCGGTTAGCTCATGACCTCACCAGTGTCACAGGCATTCCTCGGACTGGTGAGCAGGTCCGTCACCACCATGTAGACCTGAAGAGATGGAAGCAGGACCTACTGAACCAATGGATACAGGAGGCCCATGGGATGCAAGATGCCCCACAACTGAGTAGGTAGCCATGGAATGCAGTATGTAAGAATTGATAATTGATTCTGTATAATGGATAGGTATGTCTCAATATCCCTTCATTTACTTCACAGCTGCAGGTGACCATGCTGCGAATCAGCAAGCTTATGCAGATAGGCTGCTAAGGCTGCACCACCAGGCAGGTTAGTGATTATTCTGCATGTATTGTTTTATAAAATAGGGGAGAGAGCCTGAAAGAAAGTGTTGTAGTCCAATAATACAGCCATAAAATGCCCTGAATAAGTCCTCTGCATGTACTGTTATATAAAATAAGTCAGAGAGCCAGAAAAAGAGTGTAGTAACCCATTAAGACAGGTAAAATATGTCCAGAATAATATCTCTGCAGGTACTCTCATATAAAATAAGTGAGCGAGCCTGAAAAATAGTGTTCTAACCTATTAATAAAGGTATAATATGCCTTGAATATGTCTTCCATATGCACTGTTATATCAAATAAAGGAGCGAGCCTGTGGAAAAGTGTGCAATGTAATTAATAAAGGTATAAAACCTGGAGTGTGTCTGTGTCACTAACTTTGAAATTTTGCTGTACCCTTGCATTATACAAATAGTACTGTTTTAATAAGTGCTGGCAACCCAGAGTTGGGCAGTCCCATCTAAAGTGGGTGATGGAAGTGCTAGTAGCTGTGAAGTATATATATACAGTCCTCAACAGTCAGTTACTGGCTGGCATGCATAAGTAAATCTGGCACACGAGTAGCTTGTTAATTTGTTCCCCAGAAATGTGAGTGTGCTTCAAGAAATGCAGGGTTCTGTACAAATTGAACTGAAAATGTCATGTGAACACATCCAGATATGTAGATAAAGAAATATAAATAAAATCAAGAAATATGTAGCAGTAACATCTGCATCTTGGACAGTTAGTATGTCAGATATAGGTCAGGTATATAATGAACTAGCCAAACCCTTTACACAACCTAATGCATGTTAGCAAGAGTAATAATACATGTAGGGGATATACACCTGCAGTCACTAGGAATGTAGTGTAGAGTAAAGGTACTTATAAGATGTTAATTGAGGTTTCTTTCTACACCCTACTATATGTGCATAAACCATGCAATTCCACACCTCAATGGGTATGTGTAATCTCAAACATTTGTTGGGACATATGTCCTATTGTTCTATAAATATTTGCATTCACTTTGATGCATGTGCCCTGTTCAAACACCACAATCATGGTGGCCTGTTGCTATCAATCATTCCTGCATGCTGTTGGAATGTCCACTGTCGTTCAATATATGCATGTGTTATGCTTGTTGTTCAACTGTTGGAACCTTGGTATGTTGGGTTAATGGGATTACTACTGCATGCTGTTACAACTAATCTGGAATGCTGTTGTTTATGTTGTTATTAAACACACTAATCACAGAACGTATGGGAAGGCTGGTCCCAGCGGACCCACCTGTCCCTCCTCAGCTGGCGAGTGCACCTGGCACCAGCAGGTCCGGTGTCCAGCCTGGGCTCCCCTCCTCCATTGGTCCTGTGCCACCTTTGGGTGAAAGCGCTGCAGGGGATGGGGCTCGTCCCCCCTGTGCAAGCGTGGGCGGAGAAGGGCCACCTGTTACCCTTCGAAGGGTCTGGGTTGTGGTGCATAAGGAGATCCAGTGTTCAGTCGCTGATCCCCTATGCCAGCTCGAGGCGAGAGTGGCGTGTCTCATGGGTGAGCCTGCCCATCCTATGCAGCCCCCAGCACAGCCACCCTCGGGGCTGTGAAGGTGCAGTGGTGACTGCCCATGGGTGGGGATCTCAGTTCTACTGTTACCATCTGTGGGCTCATGGGCTTGCGATTTCCAAACATCCGTCCCTGTCAATTGTGTTCACCCACCACATGTGTCATACACCGCCCCTGTATGCGTCTTGTTTGTCGTGTCTGTTTACCTCCCCAACCTACCTCCCCAAACATACCTAATTCCTCTACCTCACTTTCCACTCTAACCTGAAAAAAAAAAAAAAAAAGGGCAATCTGCACCCACAAAAAAATGACGCCCCATACATAGCTGCCCATTTCGCACACATGTCCACTGGACATGTAAACTGATAATTATAATTGGCAGTACAACATACTTTGTTGTCCTCACCCCTCTCCTAGGGGTGGAAGGTTTCAAATTTCACTCCAAATTTATTGCATATGTACAGCTGTTGCTGGTAAAGAAATGGGCAGCTATGGACCTTCCCTACACCCGTCCTGCACATCCTGAGCTTGTTTACCTACTGTCTTTCCCTCTTTGTGCCCCCTTTTTCACCACTTTCCTATCTCCCTATTTTCTTTTCTTTCAAAGAAATTAGCATGGAGGTTAGCGGGAGTAAGCACTTTTAAGCAGTAGTAAGCGGGTTTAAGTGAGTGTACGCATGTGTGCGCTTAGCTAAGCATCACTAAGCATCATGCAAACCCGTGCAAACCTGCTTACAACTGCTTAAAAGCTTAAAAGTGCCTTAGTCACTCTATGTCACAGCCCTTGTTCTGCTCAGCAGCAAAAGAAAATACCTCTGCCAGTCTCAAACACCAGACCATTGACACAATAGACTGCATGAATTCCCACTAAGCCACAGCAGATATACAAATAACTTGGTGCTGAAATACATATATCATGCATTACAATGAGGGAATGTAAATGGAAATTAGGAATGGAATAACACAAATCCTCTTCTGTGGGTCTTTACCAGCAGTTGTGGAATTGCATGACATGACTGTGAAAAGAGAACCAGCCATTCTAGCAGGGAATAATGTTACAGTAGCACCTTACAAACTCCACACAGTATCAGACCAGGATAAACACTGGCAAAATTGAATAGGGCAGAGGCCAGACTTCCCAACTGTGACTGCTTTACATGAATGTCCCTGATTTGTAAACAAATGTTAGCTGTGCCCCTCTGAATCACTTTGAAAAGTACTAACATTAGGCAGAAAAGTGGGGAATCACACTTAATGAATAATGTCAATAGGTGAGAGTAGACACTGCTTTCACGTCCGAAAAGGTGTAGTAACACATATGCTCCAATTCCCAAGAAAGTCTCAACTGAAATATGTCTGTAATATATCACAGGTGTATCTCTCTTATATGTACCTTTCACTGAGGCTGTTCAAATATATACATGAGAGTATCTGAGGCCTGGCAGAGGCAGAAACACACAGGCATATCAGCATTTCTGCTGTTACACACTCTGCAAATAGCTTTGGAAGGAGTTCCACAAGCATGCCCTTATGTAGGAGTACAACACAGAAATATCACAGGATGTAGCCATGTACAGCTAGCAACCAACTGTGACAATGCCATTGTTCCAGTGCTGAAAAGACTGGTGTGGTGCACAGACAAAGAATAATAGGCTAACCTCTGGCTACCATCTGGATATGTCCACAGGTGGGATATATGCAGACAGACAACTTGCCTTGATAAACTAACAGGTACACAGCAACCCTGTATGTTCAGCAAGATAAACCTCACACGATAATAAAAAATGCTCTTTGCAGTTCTGCACCCCTACCCAAAGGTACGACATACCTGTGTATTCAGGAAAAAACAAGGGTGTAGGTAGGCATACTCAGTACTGAAATATGTCCAGTTGTCTTGAGCAGCCTGTGCTAATGTCAACACAAACAAACCACAAACAGTTCAGAAGTAAGTAACTTAATAATTACAGTATAGCAGTTCATAAACAGTGCATGTGCTACAGGAATACATTGCAATAACTGCATTTGTATGGCAGTTAATTGTCTAATTCAAAAAGAAAGTACATACTCCCATGTATCCTGTGTTAGCATTTGGAGGGGTGAGTAAATGTCTACACTGAGAAGTGTGTACTGGAAGCAGCAACATTCAGGTTTGTGTACAACATGCATATCGCTGGCTACAACCCTAGCTTCAGATAAGAGACATATACCAACCTTCTGACTGACACAACGGTGTCCAGAGCAAACAAGCATGTGCCCCACCTTGGAAAGCTGAAAGGGCTACGCCTACCTAACCTAGCATTTTATAGCAGTGGGCTGCAATCACAGTGAGTACTGAAATTACCACACAGCAGGCTGCATGCAATTACCAATTGGTGCACAGGCTGTCACATGCACATGTGCGGATACCTAGAAAAGCAGGCTGTACCTGCTGTCCACACATGCAATGATATCATTGCAGGAACAGAGAGATAGAGAGCGAGAGAGAGAGACAGAGACAGAGACACAGACAGAGACACAGACAAAAGAGACAGAAACAGACAGAGAAACCCCCCCAAAAAAACAACAAAAAACCCCCCCAACAAAACAGTAACAACAGATGGAGCAGAGAAATACAAAGGTAAGGTATGTAACTCATATGCATTTGCCGGCATGTAGTAGATGTTCTTGAAGAGTACTCTACACACTGTAAATCATCCATATGTGGCAGCAGTACTTATCTATCTGTATCTGCACATGTGCATAGGGCAAGGGATATACTGCAACTGTTAGTGAAGGGTGGACATATATATGTTGTTGAAGGTTGTTATGTGCATATATCTATGTAGGTCATAGTGTGTGGCATAGAAAACAGCATGCAGTGCTGGCATATGTCATGTGGTGGTTAAACGCTGTGGAACTGATTTGTCAGATCTGCTGTGTTACAGCCACTGAGGCCTGCTAAAGCTACATGGGCTGAGGACACCAAAATGCATTCTGCAAAACACTGTGCAATATAATCACATAACTGTACATCTCACAACTGTCGCATAAGTGATATCCCCACCATGAAAGGTGGACTGTACATGTGCCTATATGTACATCTATATGTACAGCAATGGATGTGTAGATGTATTATATATATATACAGAGAGAGAGAGAGAGACACGGGGTCATATGTACCGCAACAGGTGTGTGGTGACCAAGGCATGGACTGTAGACCAGTGTTGATACTGCAGTGACATCCCTTCTTTCCAAAACACTGTACCCATTAACTACCACATAGGTAGAAATCTACCTAACACTGAAGGTGTGATAAGGGAACATGGGACACAGGTGGACAGTAGCCTCCCCTTTGATAAAGGCAGTGCCACACGAGTCTTGTAATCTGTCTATGTGGTATGTGTCATCACGACAGGTGTGTCTTCTAGGGAAATATAGGTCAGTGTTCCCCTCTACTCATCACAATGCCCCGTGTGGTATGTACCTCACATGACAACTACAGCAAGTGGAAAGGCCACAGACATACCTCACAAAGGGTAATACTGGCCTCAAACAGATGCCCTATGCAGACTGACTCACAAAACTACAGCTAGACTGTATTGCATACCGCCTACACAGAGCTGACCTCTGCCGGACATACAAAGGTATGTCACACCCATACCTGTTTGACAACCACCATGGCAACATATTACAATCCCTCCAGGCTACATGCTCTAGGGCCCTAAACCTCGTCAGCTCACTAAACAGCACATGCTGGAGGGATAGGGTCCTATCTCAGAGATATGCCATACTCTGGAATAAACCACCTAGCAATAGCAAACAAGGCTCCTCAAGTAGCAGTTGTCATAAATACCCCTGATGATTGTTTGGGAGATAGGTAATACACCCCAGGAATCACCTCTGTGGTTCTGGTTGACAGGGGTAAGTGAAATCAAATTACATGTGTGTCAAAGGCCAGGGTAGCATATGGCTAGGCTGCTCTAGGCCCTAGGGCCAATAGCGTATTACCTACCTATGACACGATGCACACACACATGTACTCAATGCAATACCTGCTATGTGAGGTTGAATGAGTGTAACGCTGAATGTGTGCAAGGTCTGTAAAGGTGTGATAGCTTAGTGTGAAGTTGTATCTGACATGGTAGTGTGTGTCCTAGCTCTGAGGCCAGCAAAAGATGTATATGTTATTGCTAGGCAGACATAGTAGTATGGCATACGTTGTGACGTACTTCATTGTTGACGACTGCGGTGTCCCATTGCAGGCTAAAGCAATACATGTATGCTTAGTGAGTGGTACTGCTGGTGAATCCATCTCCCATATGAACTGTAGTACTACCTGAGGCTGTAGGCCTAAACAGCACAGTATGGTGTATGTTCACATTGCTTGGAAAGACTGTCTTGTGTGTTTCCTGTAGTCCGCACAGAGTACATACCTCAGGCATAAGGGTTTGTAAGTAGTGGCACACAGTACTGTATGGTACACAGGTAAAGCTCATCTGTTTTGGCATACAGTGGTGTGTTGCATGTTTGTCTGATGTGTGTGTAATTATGCCTGTACCATGCCCGCATTCATATGTGTGTTACAGGGTATACGTGTGTATCTAGCAACATATATACTCTGTTACAGCAGTATGCCACCTATATTAACAACTGTGCACATATGTTAGGCAGGGGTATGGCATCAATGACTAGGGTGGTTTACTGGTATTACTGTAACTGTACTGTACATTCATTGCAATGGATGACATCTTTCTTCGTGCATTAGCGTGATATATACCCCTGTGGCGAGGTTGTGCATTGTGTCACAAACAGTGTGCCGGGTACTGTTGTATAGTGGCTTTATATATAGAGTGTGCCAGGCACTGTCAGTCAGTTGTGGCCTGAGAACCAATATGTGGTATTGAACGTGTGTATCCTCTGACAGACAAACGGATGGTATATATATGGCAGTGAAGTGATATCTGTAGTTAAGGGTGTAAAGTGGGCCACAGGACTCGCTCACACATATTGTTCATTCCTCTTTCAGGCTGATGGCCCACCAATGTAATCCTTGTTGCACAGCAGTGGAGGAACAGGAAATCCACCACAGCCTGGTGCAGCACTACTCACTGCTGTTTTCCAGAAACAGCTAGCACCAGCATGAGCAGACTGCACTGTGGCAAGATCTTGTTCATCGGGTAAATGACATAGGCATGCATAACTGGACATGTGCGCAGGTACGCCATCACTGCAGTGATTTAATTAGACATGTCTGGCGGCGTGCATCTGATATCTATAGACAACAGCTTGCCACAGGTGGTGGGGTGGCCATTCATCCCCCCCTCACCAGAGTGGGGGTGCTGCTCCTAAGCATGGTGGCTCCTGGCCAACAACAGCAACTGCCACAGACATGTGTCATCATGGAGGCCGGAGCCACCCAGCATGTTGACATGGAGCGTGCAGGTAACATGCCCTATCTGTAGACTTCAGTTACCTGTATTGTTAGATTATGCATATGTGAGATGTGTACTGTGTGTTTAGAAGTTGTGCTGCCTAGTGTTGTGCAATACTGATATTAGGAATATTATCTCTACACCTGTGACTGTCGACTGTTGTTCTACTGTAGTTTAGCAAACCCACAGTAGCAATGCCACAGTTGTGGCCACTGACAAACTCTCTCATATACTTGTAGGTCCCTCTGGTGTGACAGCAGAGCAGACAATCCATGCTGGTGAGTGTGTTATAACTGCAATATTGGTAATGAAATGTGCATGTCATAGGTGGGGTGTAGGCCATGTACATATAACACACCTACGCATAATGCATGCTGTGCATGTTTGCTGTAAGACGCTGCACTGCTCAGTAATGTCAGTAGCTGCCTCAATGACACGCAATACACAGAGCATCAGACACACTTGTGGCAACACCGTGCTGCACATTGGATAGGCATAGTTGATACAGCTGTACACAAGATAACACGTTTGTCATACGCAATACACCTCAGCATGCTACACATGGTGTAACCACACACCCGCTGTAAGGTCACACTTCAGTATCCCACATGTCATCCACACAGTACACATGATATACCTCAGGGGTAGAGGCCTATCATGGGGCTGTGCAACACTCTTCAACACATAACACAGTCATGTTAGGCAATGCTCCCTATTGGGCACCTCACATACCCATGTACAAAGTGGCTGTGTAATTGTGAACATAGCCACGGCACTGCAGTTCAGGTACAGCATGCTAGGTGATGGTCTGTCACACATTAGTAGCCTTGAGTGACCACATGATGCATGATGATGATGGCTCATGGTACTACACCCCATCCAGTTACAGTGACCACAGTACTACACATAGCAGTCATTACTTTGCACCTCAATGTTGTGTGTGTGCAAACATATGCACCTATACAAAATATGCATAGCATGTTGTGTGTGTGCTAACATATGCAAGTATACACAATATGCATAGCAGTCGCCATCTGTACAAAGTGACACATATATGTCCTGGAATGCTATTGGGTGTATCGGTCACATGACACACATTGGGTATGTGTCATGTTTAATGTTGCAGTCATGTAGCATGCCATGTCATGGCTGGCACCGACATTTCTGCAATATGTCCCACACTCACCATAACCACTATACAATGGCCATGTCAAGCAGTGGGATTCCATCACGTCTACACGCACCACTCATCCCGTGTGTGTACATAGCATGCATGTGCTACACCTGTGCCCACTATTATCTGCTATGGACACAGACACTGTAATCAGACATGGAAATCTATGTGACACACAGATAACACATGCAGCCATGGTGTGTATACCTGTGAGTGATGGGGCACAGGACATTTCAGAGCTGATAATACTTGCACAGCAATGTTGTGTCCTTGTACACATAGGTTCATAGGTTCATAGGTTCATACTAGGCTATCTGCCCTAGGGCATTTATAAGCCTAGCCAGAATGTGTTTGGCTTTCACCACCCATTTTAAATTTATTTTGCTATGCCCTTTTTCAAGGTTAGTATACTGTGCATCTGTCTAACAGTGACACAGAAGTGATACCCGGGGTAAACCTACAATCTCCCATCCACTCATCAAGATTCCTCTTGAAGAGAGTCAATGAGGGACTCTGCCTAACCTGGACTGGGATTTTATTCCAGAGTGAAGGGAGCCTCTGGGTTATGAATCTGTCCCTCCAGCATGTCCTATTTATTTCAGTGCTGAGGTTCAAGTCTCTCAAGCGCGTAGCTCGATGGGATTTGGATTTTCTGAGGTGCAGCATGTCCATTAATTCCGGGTTGGACATGGCTTTATACGTCAGGCACAGATCGCCTCTGAACAGGCGGTATGCCACTGAGTAGAGCTGGAGTTTCTTTAACCGGCAGCATATGGCATCTGTTTGAGCCCTTTGATCCTCTTGGTGAGGTACTTTTGGTCTTTCCAGTTGCTGCAGGTGTCTGGTAAGGTACATCCCAAAAGGGCATTGTACTCAATTATGGGCCTGATGAGGGATGAGTAAAGAGGCACGATGACCTCCCTGATCTAGATGTGAATCCCTTCATGATTAGGTGGGCTATATAAAATGTTTTTCTAACCACTTTGGCCATGTGGTTGTCAAATGAGAGATTGCTATCAACTTGGGTCCCCAGGTCCCTAATTACTTCTTCTGTACTTAATGGATTACCACCTATGTGGTAATTTGTGGCACTTTGTTTTGCCAAAGGGGATGACTATACACTTTTGGCATTTAGCTTGAGGCCATGGCTCTGGCACCAGTTGTCTGTTTCTATGAGGCCCTTTTGGAGGATGCTTGTGTCGGCTGGAGAGTCGATTATGGCACCCAGTTTGCAGTCATCTGAACTTGGTCAGCCACAGTCCTTCCGTGTTGGCTTGTACCTCCGTGAAATATATACCGAACAAGAGAGGTCCCAGGACTGAGCCTTGTGGGACACCACTTGTAACTGGTTTGGAGTCTGACATGGCTCCAGCAATTCTAACCATGTGGGTTCTGTCCTTGAGCCAGTTTGCAATCCATCTAGTGACATAGGGGTTTATATTTAAGCTGGTGAGCTTATCTATAATGCCCGAGTGGGGTATTGTATCGAAGGCTTTGCGAGGTCCAGGTAGGCTGTGTGGACCACCTTCCCCTCGTCAATGGCCTTGGTGACTGTTTCAAAGAAATCAACCAGGTTTAAGAGGCAGGATCTGCCCTTAACAAAGCCGAACTGGGTAGGGTCCAGTGTCTGTAGGTCCCCAATATCTTTATTTATGAGGTCCATGATGATCCTTTCATAGCTTTGCAGACCAAGCTAGTCAGGCTTATGGGGTGATAGTTTCCAGGATCCGTTGAGGCACCACCTTTATGGAGAGGGACCACTGTTGCTGTACGCCACTCTTTGGGCACATATCCTGTAGTAAGGCTGAGATTGAACAGTAGTTTTATGTTTGGGTTTAGCTCTTCTTGGAGTTCATGTAGGGCAAAGCCCGGGACACCATCTGGTCCCATTGATGCTGTGTTTTTGCTTTGGAGAGGGCGGCTCTTACCTGAGCATCTGAGATGTCAGGGGCAGCACTCTGCTGGGATAGATATTTGCCCTTTTGGTGGGGAGGGAGAAGTTTGCGCTGAACCTGTCAGCTAGGATGTTGGCAATGTCTGTGGGTTCGGTGTATTTTTGTCATTTTGGACTAATTCTGAGCATATCTGGGAATTACCACCCAGGTTCCTAACATAACTAAAGAAAGCCTTGTGATTATCCTTAGTGTCCTGTGCAATTTTTCTCTCAAGCTGGCCTTAGACAATTTTATGTGTGCCCGTAGTTTTGCTAATACTGATCAGTGATGCCTTCCCTTTTTGGGATTTGGCTCTATCATTTAGTAGCTTCCTCCTTCTATTGTATAGTTTGTTTATGGCTGGGGTCCACCAGACAGGACGTCTGCCTTTGGAGGATTGGGTCTTGGTTTTATTTGGGATCGCATGATCCATGCATTCCTGAAGGTGTTCATAGAATGCGTTTATAAAGGATTCTGCGGTCTGGGCAGATTTTCCACAGGCCGGGGCTTTGAAGGATTCCACCTCAGTTTTGAGGAGTGTGAAATTTGCTTTAGAGAAGTTTTTCACTGTGTTTTTTGGGCAGGGGTGGGGTCGGATGTGAATATCCAGTGAGATTAGTTTATGGTCTGATCTTACCAGTGAGGGATACACTTCTGGTCTGGAGCATAGAGTCCCCATGTTGGTGATGATCAGGTCCAGTATGTTTTCCCTCTTGTGGGAGTGGTAACAAGTTGTTCCATAGCATTTGAGTTTATAAATTCTAGGAACCTTTGGGCTAGGTGTTGGAGCTAGAGTAATGCTCCCAGTCTATGTTTGGGTAGTTGAAGTCGCCCAATATAATGGTGTTTGGAGAGACCTTCATATTTTCCAGTGTTCTCAGGAAAGCTGAGTGGGGTTCCTGGGTTTGGGAGGGTGGTCTGTAGCAGGCTATAAACTGAAAGGCAGTTTTACCCACTGTTAGTTGCACATGGATAGTCTCTGATGCTTCGTGCTTTGCCACCAACCTGGAGGTGTGGGTATCTTTGATGAATATCGATACTCTCCTTTTGTGGTTTGGTCCAAGTTTTGGGGCCGAAAAGAATGGTATGAGGTATAACCTGGTAGTGCTGGGGTGCTCTCGGGAGCCCTGAACCAGGTTTCTGTTACTGCACAGATATCGATGTTCTCCATGCTAAAGAGAGTTTCGAGTGCATGCATCTTGAGGTTTAAACTTCTGGCGTTGAGTAGCATTACTCTTAGTTTCTTATCCCTTGTGATACCTATGGAGGTGGGTTTGTCTTTTGAGCCTTGCCTAAAAAAGGCACTATGGGGTTAACAAGAGCCTTTGCAAATATCTGAAAGCCCAGGGGTGACAGGTGCAAGCCGTCCCTAGCGAAGCATCATGGCTTGTCGAGCATATCATCCCAAGCTGACAGGCATGGATCCCCTTTGAATGACACTAGTACTTAAGCCAATTGTTGAAATTGATCATCTTGTCTTCATATTGTGGCATCATTCTTGGTGAGGGTAAGATGCTACTCAAGGTCAGGGTCATACTGGCCTGGGCTACATGCTCAGAGAGCTCCTTTATGTCTCTTTTCATGTAGTCCAGGGAGGTACGTCTCAGGTCATTCACACCAGCATGGACAATGACTGAGTCATATTTGTACTTGTAAAAACACAAAAAAGCAGTCCTACAACGCAGCAAATCCTTAGTAGTAGATAAGCGTTTCCTTTACAAGAGTATACCACACTTTCGTGTCAAGACTCTTGACACGAAAGTGTGGTATACTCTTGTAAAGGAAACGCTTATCTACTACTAAGGATTTGCTGCGTTGTAGGACTGCTTTTTTGTGTTTTTACTAGTTCTTGTTTTTCCGTGGTCTTTAAACATATTTGTACTTGCCTTGGAGTGACCTGAGTGCTTGTGTTATGTGGCGGATCCTAGCGCCTGACAGGCTGCTCACCGTGACCCTCTCCTTGTTCAGCCTGGTGAGCGGGACGTCAGTGTGCCTGATGATAGAGTCACCTATTACAAGTGTATCAGGTGTGTTGTTTAGTCTTAAGGGCTGTGACTGTTTGGCACACTGGCTTTGTGAGATATGTGTTGCACGTGTTTTGTTTTGGGGTAGCGGCTGCTTGGGTGTCTGCTTTGGAGGTCTCTGCTGTTTTGGCAGATCTTTATTTAGAGCCTCCGAGTATGTTTTTGTGTGATTATGTGTTTGGTTTGCTGTCGTGGTAGGTCTATGTGAGACTGGAATTGTGGTGAGTGTGGTTTCCTTCTCCTCCTGACTGGTTATGCCAGTACTGAGTTGAGAGAGCTTAGCCTTCAGTTTGGCTATATGGTTGCATCTCTCACATGTTTTGGAATTTGTTGGGAGGAGGAGAGGGTTGCCTGTGTACATGAGGCAGTTGTAACATTGCCTCAAGATTCCCAGATTCACCAGCTGGACCGGAGAGGAGATTGACAACTGACCTTTGGACATGCTAGAATAATATTGGGAATTCCTTAATAATTGAAAACCAGGGCCAGTGGGGAGTGAGGGTGTAGTGCTTTTAATTTTTAGTGCTGACTTATATAATTGCTTTAGTGAGCAAGTGCCAGGTAACTTAAGTGCAATGTGTTACAGGTAACTTAAATGCAAAAATGACAAACAGTAACTTTCTTTCAAGTTAAACAAGGAAATAAGTACAGTAAGTAATCCAGGGTGTAGCCATTCACTGAACAACTACACACATGCATCAAAGCCATGTATACTGTTATTAACTAGGGCCATCTACACTCGCACTGCATGGTCTTGAGCAACACATATTCTGCATGCTGACACGTGTGAGGTGACTGTTTGCCTTGTGATACTGTCACCCACTTTCACCCACTATTGAGTATGTGTTGGATTGCTGGTGTGTGTGCGTGTGTGTGTGTGTGTGTGTGTGTGTGTGTGTGTGTGTGTGTGTGTGTGTGTGTGTATCTGCTGTAGTGAGGAGTGTGTTTGTGTGTATGTGTGCATGTGTGCATGTGTGCATGTGTTCATGTGTGCATGTGTTCATGTGTGCATGTGTGCATGTGTTCATGTGTGCATATGTGCATGTGTGCATGTGTTCATGTGTGCATGTGTGCATGTGTTCATGTGTCTTCCTCTCACAGGTGCTGAGGTTGGGATGGCTGAATGCAGCAGGGAACCTGAAGTCACTGCCACAAATAGTGGAGATGATGATACATGTATTGTGGCACAGGCAGGTTTGACAGGGTCTGTCATTGGTCCGCCAATCGACAGTACACAGCTTTCCACCCCATCTATGTGCACACTCATACTGCCAATACATCCCTCATCATCAATGGCCTTAGCCGAGGGACAGTATACAGTTGGCATTGACCAGGATAGTGTGGTATCCATGGCACTTGCATCCCCTCACAGCAGCCATACCTGGATTCCTGGAATGGTAACACATAGGTGGATGTCCAGGGGTTCTCATGGGAGCACCGCTGGTCATAATGCCCCTGGCAGATGTGCCCCCACAGGTCTTACAACCTCAAGTTTGTTCCTGGCTGTAATGCAGGCACAGGCACATATGGAACGGTACACCAGACAGGGACTAAGGGCACAGAGGACCCATTACACCGCTATCAACGACAGTATCCATGACCTTGCCGGTGCCATCCGGAATTACACCGAGGTCATTGATAGATGTTGGGGGGAGACATTAGATGCCCTCCACAATGTGTTTTCCATGAGCCAGGACCATGCGGGATGGTTGAGACGTCGACGCGGACGTATGCCAGAAACATCAATGGCTGACAGTCGTCGCAGATGGCCCACAGATCACAGCCGCTCCTGTAGTGGCAGTACCAGCCCCAGCAATGCTGGGGCTGGCATGTTGATTGACCGTCCTAGTAGACCACATGCACGTGGCTCTGGACAGTCCCAGCAGGGACTTGGGTCCAGTTGACATACCTCTGCCTCTGATTATAGTACCCAGTCAGGCTTGGTACCCGATACTGTCCGTAGCACCCCTGCCAGACACAGGTACCATGTCCGTGCCCAGAGACAATGATCTGTACAGCCTGGCAGGTACAGTCTGTGGCTGTCCCACAACCTCCCGTATATGGCAGCTACATGGTGGAGCTGTGTGCATGCAGACACACACACATTAACCAAACAACTGGGGCTCACACATACACACACGCATTACATCAACATTGGCCCATGCTGTACTGTTGTCCCTCACGCACACACATACATGTCGATTGGATGGGTCAATGTCGGGCTCTGGCAAACCAACAACACACCCTTTGCATATGATGACACCTGTGACACCTCCTGTCATCTGTAACATTGATGCAGGAACAGGCTAACATGGTGCTGATGCACAGGGTGACATTATAACAGTGTAGCAATATTAGCATGTTGTCAACAGCAAAGTGTAATGATATCCTTGTAGGTATATCTGAGCAGGCATAATGCATCAAAGTTATGATTGTCAACGTAGCATTGTTTACACCACTGTTAAGTCTGAGTATGTATTGTCTGCCCATGTGCCACTTGGCTGAAGTGTATAGTGTTGCCAGCATGTGTTAGTGAGTGGACAGTACATGTGTGATGTGTGCAGTACAGATTAGCAGGTGTACATCTGTGAACATGGTGGGGGTGCACTGTCTGCATGTACGTGCATTGTGGACACATGGGACTTGTGACATACCCTGTATTACACAGTGTTAGCATCTCATAGTATTTCTCGATGGCCAGTATGCATTCTACTACAGATATGTTCTAACATGGGTACACATGTGTGTATGACATGGTTTGACACTATGCTGTGGATGATACTGTTAATATCTGTCAATGTATTGCATTCTGGTAGTATACACAACCCCAGCAGCCTGACTATAACCAATCATTAGATGATGTCCTGACAACTGACACACAGATGTAGGGAACTCAGTAACATTTGGATCCTTCCGGTACTATACTATAACAGTAACCAGTGGTATTGACCGCCACCCGTTCCTGGGACCACACCTGTTTGGCATATAGCCCTCTTAGGTACATGCAAACACACTAGGGATATGTCCATCCACATCTGTAAATGCATGCATTGGCCTACGATGCATTCTCTGGATGGGACACATATCCTACACAAGGGTATCATACAGACAGATACCTGTTGTCCAACACATGCTGTATAGCTATAAGCCAACTATAGCATAGTCATCCACATTTACTATACATACTATCCCGACAGTACCACATAGGTGGTAGCCCCCAACATGTATGTCGGGTACCAATGTGTACATACAGCCAAGTGTTATGTCATCTGTCCCTTGGTATCCACATATCCAAAGGTATTGTGGAGTCCCTCGGTGTATCACATAAGAAATTAGGGGCCTGTATGCATATCCACAAGGCTGTTGTACACCTATAATGTCTGTCCATTATTGCCAGATGTTGTTGTGTATGAACATGTCTGACATATACCTCAGGCATGTACCCTCACTCACATTAGTCTATAGTAACTATCATGGGTGTGTGTGACACAGATGACCTTGGTCACAGATCACTACAGTGGCCGGCCTTGTCACATACATACATATTTGACCTACGATCTGAGAAGCAGCGGCACAATCTGTCAAAGGTAACAAATGTATTCATGTAATATGCAGGCTTCACACCTATGTACTAATTGGGGTCACATGTACATATATTTATTTGCCACACAGATACCTGATGTATGCAGTGCACATACTGTTTTAATCCTGATATGTCATACCATAGTAAAAGCGTGCACTCCTCTCAAAGGGAATCACACACATACACACCCCCCACACACCCAGTCAGCAATTGCTGGATTCAAACCCCTACCTAACTATGTTATGATACTAGAGAGATACGCATTAACACGACATGCTATATGCTTTACTGGGTGTCCTTTTTTTCTCCTGCTGTATTTGTAGGATGCTGACATCATCAGACTTTCCAAAGAGGATTGTACCTCTTTTAATGTGTTTTTCCAGTCTCCAAATAGGGTACTCCTCTCAAAGGAAATCACACACACACACACACACACACACACACACACACACACACACACACACACACACACACACACACACACACACACACACAGTCTGCAAATGCAGGTTTTGAACCCCTACCTAACTATGTTATGATACTACAGAGATACACATTAACACAACATGCTATATGCTTTACAAGGTGGTTTCTTTTCTCCTGCTATATTTGTAGGATGCTGACATCATCAGACTTTCCAAAGAGGATTGTACCACTTTTAATGTGTTTTCCCAGTCTCCAAAAAGGGCACTCCTCTCAAAGGAAATCACACACATACACCCCCCCACACACACACAGAGTCAGCAATTGCAGGTTTCAAACCCCTACCTAACTTTGTTATGATACTACAGAGATACGCATTAACATGACACACTATATGCTTTACTAGGTGGTTTCTTTTCTTCTGCTATATTTGTAGGATGCTGACATCATCAGACTGGACATGGTAATGTGTGTACACTTTGTTTTATGCAATCCCAGGAATGAACCAGCAGGTGTTAACAGCTTGAACAGGACCCACAATTCTTAGCTTGTGTGATCTATCTGTGGACAAATTGCCATTCCTTCATATGACAACATATATTTATGCACAGATTGTTGATTTTGTGGATATGACATGTGTCTGGGATGTTGATAAAGGGCTATTCAAAGTCTATGTGGGACATGTGTATCTCCGTTCAGTGATGTATGTCCTGGGTTGCTGCCTTGCAAACAGTCTAGCATGTTTGGGAACCATGATCTGCCCATGAACATACCACAGTTGGTAGGGTTGAGTGTTTGTCGGCTTCCAGTAGCTCTGTTTATGACTACAATCATGATGGACTCCATGACCTTGCAGATCAGACTTCACAGGCTTATTGGACTATACTTCCCATGGTCTGTTGTGCACCAACACTTGTGGGGAGTGCCATATGTTGCTGTAACACATTCAACGGTTTCAGATCCTGTGGAGAGGGTGAGGCTCTACAGACTGTTCAGATGCAGGGTCTGTTTGTTCTGTAGTTCACTCATGACACATATAGGGAAACAATGTAATCCAATTGATGCCATGCTTTCGGCTTTGGGGGGAGCTGTTTACCCATTCTACATGTGATATCTCCTGGTATGATGATATGGCCTTTTTTCAGTGGGAGGTGGGTATGTATATATGGGCCTGTCTGACAGGATGTCGGCATTGTCAGTCAGGTACAGTTGGCCCTGACTCAGGACATATATGAGTGTACATTGCTATTTATGACATAGCTGAAGGAGGTGTCATGGTTCAGTCTGGACACCTTCGCAGCTAATCTTTACAAAACACCGACAAACCTGAGCAGTAAACCCCTGTTATACTCTTTTACACACTTAACACCCTACTGATCCTTTGTGTTCAGTCAACAGAGTATGTCATCATAATATCCTGGCATGTCCAGAGGTCAGTTTCGTGTGTACCTTCCAGTCCAGCTGGTGAATATTGGAATTGTGACACAATGTTACAACTGCCTTATGTACACAAACAACCCTCTCCTCCTCCCTCAGATATATGTGAGAGATGCCACTATATAGACATACAGGAGGCTGAGCTCTCTCGACCCATGACTGGCACAGTCTATCAGGTGGTGAAGGTAATCACACACACCACAAATCCAGTCTCACATAGACCTATAGTGACAGCAATCAAACTACATTATCACACATGAACATACTCGGAGGCTCTAAATAAACTCTGCCTAAGCAGCAGAGTCCTCCAAAGCAGACACACAAACAACTGCTACCCCACAACAATACCCGCATATCACATAGTTCACAAAGTCAGTGTGCCACACAGTCACTGTCCTTAGGGCTAAACAACACACCTAATACACTTGTAATAGGTGACACTTATTGTCAGACACACTGACGTCCCACTCACCAGGCTGAACAAGGGGATGGTCACTTTGAGCTGTCTGTTGGGTGCCAGGATCCACCACATAACAAATGCACTCAGGTCACTCCAAAGCAAGTACAGAAATGGCTCCATCATTGTCCATGCTGGTGCGAATAACCTCAGACGTTCCTCCCTGGTCCACATGACAAGAGACATAGAGGAACTCACTGATCATGTAGCCCAGGCCAGTATGACCCTGACCTTGTGTAGCATCTTACATTCATCAAGAATGATATCACAGTATACAGACAAACTGATCACTTTTAACAGTTGGCTAACATATTGGTGTCATTCAAAGGGGAACCAGTGTCTGTCAGCCTGGGATGACATGCTCGACATGCCACGTAGCTTCGCTATGGACAGCTTGCACCTGTCACCCCTGGACTTTTGAATACTGGCTAAGGCTCTTGCCACCCCCACAGTGCCTTTTTTAAGCGAGGCTCAAAAGACAAACCCACCTCCATAGACATTACAAGGTAAAAGAAACTAAGGGTAATGCTGCTCAACACCAGATGTCTTACCCTCAAAATGTGCTCACTCAGGACTCTCCTCAGTATGGAGAATTTTGATATCTGTGCAGTAATAGACACCTGGTTCAGGCTTCCAAAAGCACACAAGCACTACCAAGTTATACTTCATACCATGCTTTCTGACCACAAGACTCGGAACAGCCAACACAAATAGGGGGGGTATCCATATACATCACAGATACACACACCTCCAGGTTAGTAACACTGCACGAAGCATCGGAGACCATACATGTGCAACTAATAGTAGTCAAAACTGCCTTTCAGTTTGTAGCCTGCTACAGACCACCCTCCCAAACTCAGGAACCACACTCGGCTTTCCTGGGAACACTGGAGAATATGAAGGTCTCCCCAAACACCATTATATTGGGTGACTTCAAATACCCAAACATTGACTGGGAATACTACTCAAGCCCCAACACCCTCGCCCAACAGTTGCTAGTATTTGTAAACTGAAATGCTATGGCACAACTGGTCACCACACCCACAAGAGGGGAAAACATATTGGACCTGATCATCACCAACATGGGGACTCTATGTTCCACACCAGAGATATACCCTTCATTGGTAAGGTCAGACCATACATTTATCTCACTGGATATCCATATCCCGTTCCCACCCCCATTCTAGGTAATCCTGGCGAACTTCTCAAAAGCAAACGTCACACTTCTCCAAACCAAGGTGGTATCCTTCAAAGACCCTGGGACAGTGGTAAATACGGCTCAGACCGCATTCTATGGACACCTAGTGAAATGCATGGATTGTGCTATCCCAAATAACAACAAGACCCACTCCTCCAATGGCAGAGGACCTGTCTGGTGGACCCCGGCCATTAATAAGCTATACAATGAAAGGAGGAGGCTACTACATGATAGAGCACAATCCCAGACAGGGAAGGCATCTCTAATCAGTACTAGCAGAAAGCTACGATCACTCATGAATTCATGTAAGGCCCGCTTCTAACAGACAATTGCACCAGACACTTAGGACAATCACAAGGCCTTCTTTAGTTATGTCAGGAACCTGGGTGGACACTCACTGATATGCTGTGAGTTACTGCATACTGACTAAACATACCCTGAACCCACAGACATTGCCAAAATCCTGGCAAACAGGTTCAGTGCAAATGTCTTCCCCCCATCCCCCCTAAAGAGCCACTGTCCATCCCAACAGAGTGTAACCTCCCTGACACCACAAATGAACAGGTGAGTGCTGCCCTCCCCAAAGCAGACAACACAGCATCAATGGGACCAGACGGTGTCCCGGCCTGCATCTTACACGAGCTTCATGATGAACGTAACCCTCACATTAAGTCACTGTTCAATATCAGAGTTACTTCAGGATATGTACCCAAGGAATGGCATACAGCACCAGTGGTCCTGCTCCACAGAGGTGGTGCCACAACAGACCCCGGACAATATCACCCTATAAGCCTAACTAGCCTGTTCTGCAAAGCTATGGAGCGTATTGTCATGGAACTCATACACATAGACATCGGGAACCTACAGACACTAGGTCCTACACATTTCAGCATTGTTGTGGGCAGATCTTGCCTCTTGAACCTGTTCAAATTCTTTAAACAGTTACCAGGTCCATAGACGTAGGGAAGGTTGTACACACAGCCTACCTGGACCTTGCAAAAACCTTCAACACAATACCCCACTCGGCCATTATACATAGGCTCACCAGCTTCGATATCGACACATATGTCACAAGATGGATTGCTAACTAGATCAGGGATAGCACCCACATGGTCAGTATTGCAGGTGCCATGTCTGACTATACACCAGTTACACGTGGCATCCCACATGGCTCAGTCCTGGGACCTCTCTTGTTCAGTATATATTTCTCTGACGTACAGGCTATCACAGGAGGAATATGGCTGTACCATGTTCGCAGATGACTGCAAACTGGGTGCCATTATCAACTCTCCAGCTGGCACATGCATCCTCAAACAGGGTCTCACAGAGATGGATGACTGGTGCCAGAGCCATGGCCTACAGCTAAATGCCATTAGATGCATAGTCATCCCCTTTGGGAATAACAACATGCCCACACATTACCATATAGGTGGTAATCCATTAAGTATGGCAGGAGTTGTTAGGGGTTTGGGGACACAAGTTGTTAGTACTCTCGCCTTTGACAATCACGTTGCCAAAGTGGTTAGACAGACCTATATAGCCCACCTTATCCCATAAGGTTTCACATTTAGATCAAGTGAGGTCATTGTGCCCCTATACTCACCAAGACCATGCTTGGATACAATGCCCCATTTGGGTTGTACCTTACCCGACACCTGCAGCAACTGTAATGGCCACAAAAGTACCTCAACAAGCAGATCTAGGGACTCACACAGATACTCTGCGCAGTTCGGATAAAGTAACTCTAGCTTTACTCAGTCGCTTACCGCCTACTTGGATGTGATCTGTGCTTGATGTTTAAGGAAATGTCCAACCCAGAATTAATGGACATGCTCCACCTCAGGATATCCGAATCCCTTGGAGCTACACACTCCAGGGGTGTAAACCTCAGCACAGATGTTAATAGGACATGCTGGAGGGACAGATTCTTATCCCAAAGGCTCCACTCACTCCGGAATGAAATCCCAGTTCCGCATAGGCAGAGCCCCCCACTGACCACCTACAGGAGACATTTTGTCAAGTGCATGGGTGATCGTATGTTTACCCCTGGGATATCGTCTGAGTCCCTGCTAGACAGAGGCACAATAGACTAAATGTAAATGGGCTATCTTGTGTGACCTACTATTCACAGGCACAGTGTACTAATCTGACAGGGTTGCGAAAGCCAAACACACTCTGGCTAGGCTTGTACATGCCCTAGGGCAGATAGCCTAGTATCACCCTCTGAACCTATGATAATGTTTGGGATGCACATTGTTTATTGATGATACTGATTGCAGGTTTTTTATATTCTTTGCTTTCCCACTTTCTATGAACAACCTAGGTATCTGCGGAACATATATTTGATTATGACAGGGTTCCACTATATCATATATGTGTCTGTTGTCATATAACTGTGTGCACAGGGCGGATTGCTGTATAGTGAGAGGTTCCTGGGTTAACACATGCAACTGCCAGATATGTGTGGCCCACTGCTGTATTCAGACATGGCCTAAGTGTGTGAGCATGCCCAGTTTGGACTTTGTTGCCTGACATTTGTCTCATTTATTCAAGTGTGTGAGCATGCTGAGTGTGACCTTTCAGTATGTTGCTGTCTGAGGTCCACTACATTTGTTGATGTGTGTGAACATGACCAATATTAACATTTATACTATGTGTGTTGAAAATCAGGTTCTATTCTTACTGCAGGCCTTACCTTTGTGTCATAACTCGACAGGGATTATGCTGTGCCTGCAGGGTTTACATTAGATACTTTGCATAGACTTATCAACATTTCTTCATACAGGCTGACCACTGCAATACTGTCATGGTTTAGTGGTTCAGTACTATGACTCTACTGCACAGTATCCTGGGTTCAAGGCCTGTCACTGCTTTATATTTTCATACTGAGCAGACCAGACTGCTTAAGGGCCAGTAGAGCAAATATGACCATGTTGGCTTTTGTTCAGCTATGCCCTACTTAGACCAAGCTTGTCCAACATTGCTCAACATTAACCAACATTGCTGGACGTTGACCAATATTACTCGACATTGACCACAGTTGTACTAGTTGGTGTGTGCGATTTTGTTTACATATAATACATGGTGGTAAATGCTGTTTAGCACTGTTTTATGTTGCTTAATGCATGGCAATCATGCCTTAGGTGGTGCTGCAGGGCTGCCTATGTTGGATGCACATACTACACTCCCTATACATGTTTGAAAACAGGTAGGGTCAAGTTAGGCATCCCTTTTACTGTATGTGTGAGTCAGAGAGAGGTATCATTTCCAGGGTTCCTACTGAGCCAGTGTATGTGCTATGCGTTGCCTCTTTGCCAAGGCCAAAGCATACTGGGCACACCTCCTTTTGCCTACTGGGGCAGGCTCAGGTTGTTCCTCCTCCAAGTCATGCTCTGCCTATGATGGCCTTGGCAATGGTGGCAGGGGTGTTTGGCCCAGGCCTATGCTGGTCCTGCTGCAGCTGTTTTCGCAGGATCATATTATGGAGCATAGCACATACCATGACAATTTGGGTACATGTAGTTGGTGAGAACTGCAAGACTCCACCAGATGTGTCCAGGCACTGGAACCGTGACTTGAGCAAGCCAAACACACGCTCGATTACATTTCATGTTTATGCGTGTGCCTCATTATGGCGTTCCTGTTCAGGTGTGTGTGCGTTTCTGATGGGTGTCATCAGCCACGGCTCCAATGCATAGCCAGCATCCCCCACTAGGTGACCATGTGGGATGTCCCCATTGGCAAATGTCTGGTACAGCTGCGTCAGATGCCAGATATGGGAATCATGGTAGCTTCCAGGGCAGCCAGCACACATATTCAGTATTATGCCCTGGGCATCACACATGACCTGGCAGTTGATGGAGGGGAAGCCCTTGCAGTTGAAGTAGACCCTACTCCGCTCACCTGCTGGTGCTTTGATGCGTATGTGCGTGCAGTCTATTACACCCACTACCTCAGGGTATTCCGCTATTTGCTGGAAGAGACGCATATTGCTGGCCAATACCTCACGGGCATTGGGGAAATATACATGATCGCCAACATGTACTGACATGGCATCCAGGAACTGGTGCAGTACCCTGGATGCTGATGCCTGTGATATCCCCATCATATCATCAGTTGGTCTCTGGAAGGTACCTGTTGCTAATATTCTTAGGCCAACACATACCTTGGTTTCCACTGGGATGGGTTCCCCTCTGTTGGTTCTGTGTGTGAAGCATGGCCTGCACAGCTCAACAATTTGCTGCAAGAGGTCTCTGTCCACTCTATAGCACTCCACTATCTCCAGCTCATGTAGCCCCTGGTAGGTTACCCTGGGCCTGTACACTCTTCTCCATCTCCTCACTGTGGGTCATCCAGCAGCATTCGCATTGTCACCACCCTCAGCATGTTGCAAATGTCGCCTTATAACAGCAATGGCAGCCCCTAACATTTCTTTGTCTCAGTAAAGATTTTTCAGTTTTCATTTCTATTAGCTTACTGCAGTGTTGCAGTGTCTCTTGTGAGAAATATACTGGAATGTTGTTTGCAGAGGTTTAAGTGCTGGGCTGGGCTGGGCTAGTGTACCGCCTGTGTAATTGCCTGCTTCTGATTGTTTTCACCTGCTAGCTCTGCTAGTACTCCCTGGTTAACTTCATACTATTTGTTGTGCTTCCTTTTTCCTTTCTGTTTCCTCAGGGGGGCAGCGCCGCACACACAAGCGCAAACACACTCACACCAGCTCACACGCGTGCACACATGCTTACACTGACTACAACTTACTTATTCTTGGTAAAACGCGCGCACACCAGCGCAAACGTGCTTACACATCTTTAAACAGCCTTATACATGCTTACTCCGACTTAAATGCGTGCACACGCACTTACACTTTTGCACACAGTCTTACTCGGGTTTACAGGCACGCACCCGCATACACACTCAGCAAGAACCTTTAGTGTTATCCACGGCATACACATTCAATTTCTTGCCTTTACCTAGCCTCCCTGTTGACACACCTCTTTCAATGATGTGTAAATGACAGCAGACACATGCCACTCTGCTCCAATGAGCTTCACTTCTTTCATACATACCCCCTTGTGATGTTACCTATCTTCTACTCTGTTACTCCCCTTATCCTACTCCTACACTCCATTGACTGTGCTCATTTGCTATGTAAACTTGCGATTCACTATCCTAACCCTCATTTGCATAGGATTCCCTACTAATGCTTGCTTACATCTCTTAGACTGAGCTTCCCCCCTTAGCAACCTCTACTCGGTGGCCATGATGTCTCCAGCCTGCCATTTCCTTGCATTGTAAATTCAAAATAGAAATAAAATCCACATTTGTGGATCTTAATTATTGATTTTCTGGTTTTTAGGGCACAGCGTGTTTGAGCGGCACTGCGCTACGCTTAAACCTCGGAGATCTGGATGAAAAAAAATATTTTATTTTTATTTTGCATCACTGAACATTGCCAATGGCTGTCACGGCTCCGTTTTGCTATTTGCAGAACCGTACTCAGTTGTCAACTGAGTACATTTCTACAAATAACCCTACTCCTACGCTGACAGGTTCAGGTTTCCTGGATAGCAAATTTACCTCATTTGCATAGCTTTCACCTGCAATTGAGGCAATTTGCATATCCAAGCTCTGTCCGTGTAGGACTCATTTTGAGAGCTCTGTTGCACGCCCCTACCAGCTGTTCCTGGATTACTCAGCAGACATGTTGGCTGCATGGAGTCTTACTCTACTCTTAGACTCCGTGCAAGCCTTCATGAATCCGGCCCTTTGTGAATCTTAAACATTCTTTAGATGACTGAGTAATCCGTAAATGAAGCATAAGTGTTTAAATGATTGATTATTATAAAATATAACAGTTTCAGATATGCAGCTCTTTACTGTCATAAAAGGTGGTTTTGTGGATAACTGACAATATTTTGGTTAAGAACAATCTCATTCACATATTGGATACCACAAAGTATTGCTGAAGTTTGCCTATGTATTCTGCGGTTTTATCTGATTTCTATTTGGATATAGTCTACTTATTCTGATTTTTCTTTGAATACTTCCCATTTAATTCTCCTTCTTTTGAACCTAAGCTTTTGTAAACTGGTGTATGTACTTCATTCTTGGTTATGTTTTGTTTAAAACCCAATATGGTTCTGTAAACTTTTTATACTGATCTGTGAGAATCGTGGCTGAAAAACATTGCTAGACCAGCCACTTACTTGGCTACCAAATAGTAATTAATACATAAATATACAAATTTTGCTTCTTTGGGACACTTGGTTTTATTAACAGCACTTTTGTGGAGATACTACACATACAATGGTTAAGCAATAATTTTTAAAATAAACTATAATGCATTTTTTTGTTATACATTTAGTTATACATGCATGTAACTGACTCAGTTTATGAAATAAACCGAAGTCTTTAGGAAAAAGATATATTAGCAAAGGTCTAGATATTTGAGCATCCTTGTAGTTGTATTAGACTGATGTTAAAAGCTATGGACCGTTCATAGATTGTCCACATATGCAGTGCTTGGATGATGATGGTTTCCTTTATTATTCAGTGTAATAATGTTTAATTGTTGACAAAAAGTGGGATAAATATTTATTGTTTTACTTGGGAGCTTAAGTGTAGGTTTGTGAAGGTTCTATAAATGCTACAATGTTGGTTTTCTGTAAAAAGTTGAGGATGAATCAACTACTTCTGATGAAACTGAAAATGAAATCAGTCATATTAATTGCTTAGCATATTATTGATAACAAAAGTACAAGTATGATTAAAAGGTTTTTCACTTAGAGATGCCACTACTGTACTTGAGGATATCATGCATGATTAGAGACATTTGGCTGGTAAAACAATTTGTGTTGTATGAGGTTGATAATGTCATTGAGGTGAGGGAAGAATACTTTTGTCACCACTGAAACAGGCAGCTGGTAAAGTGTATATGTTAAAGTGCATGAAATATGTGACCATTTGAGATTCATTGTGCAACATTTGATTCCTCTAGACAATAAGTTAACAATAAGAAATCTGAAATGTACTAGAGTTCTGGAAGCAGAAAATGTTGCTGATGGTATTGATTTTATTACAACTTAAATGACAGTGTTCACTAGTTTTACAGAGAAGTCTCTCTCTCTCTCTCTCTCTCTCTCTCTTTTTCTCTGTGTATGTATGTATATACTTTGCTGATTTAGTCCCAGTAGACCAATGGCCTCTTTTAGGGAAGATGCAAAGGCGGTATTCATATCGACTAGAAGAAATTTGGTCAGAACACCAGGGAACTTCCCCTATTCTTGGTAGTTGGGGGAAGGATTTATGTGTTACACATCAGGCACCGAGGCGGACAGGAGGAACAGGAAGAAAATATGGTTGATTCAGCTTTGGCTGAAAATGAAGTGAAGGTTGGTGAAAATGTAGTTGAAATGGCAGAAATGCTACCAGAAGGTTTTTTTCTGATGGTATGAGTGCAGAAAAAACAGTGATATTGGAAGAAAAGGAGACTGTAGCTGTAACAGAGATGGATTCAGAGGAAAATGTTCAGAGGAGATTGTTTGAAGGAGAGACAGTTACCTCTGAGAAATGCATAATTACAACCCTCCAATTGGGATGATTGCAGGATGATTATTTGGAAGAAATGGTAAACCAAAGTGAACCAGAAAGTGGAGCAGCAATTTTATGGAGTGACATCATGAAGAAAATAGTTAAAGAAAAAGGAGAAGAGACTGCCAGAAAAGTTCAAAAGACAAAAACTTATGCACAAACCGTGGGAGAATTAGCAAAGAAGAAAGAAGAAATAAAAGAAACAAAAAATAAGTATATAGTATGTGTGAGCAGTATAAAATAAAAAAGTTTGGATAGGTATGATGTTTGAGACTCTGTCATAGCACCTCTAGGTGTGAAAGCAGAAGAGGTAAGGGCATTTATTTTAATTAGTAAAGATACTTTTTGTGACTTGATATTTGAGACTGGGCAGGCCATGCAAATTTTTTTGGGTGAATATGAACAATAGAAAAATATTTATCTATGGTCACAATATGTTGTGCAAGCTTTTTACAGACACACACAAAAAGAATAATCATCCAGTTTAGAACTGAAGTTGAAGCAAATGAACTGAAAGAACATTTGTTAACTATATGCAAAGAACTAATGGATACTACAAAATATATGATGAAAGAGGACTATGGACTGGGGGGATGGAATGTGGAGTAATACTGAAAATGGAAAATGATAATGTTATGCATGTACCTAGTATTTCTGATGTTCATGGTAATAGGGGTTTTGTGAAATAAAGAGGTCAACCAAAATATTGTTATTTTTGTGGAAAAAATATCATTAATCAATGAATGTGATAAAAAGATGTTATTTATGTGGTAAAACAGAGCATAATGCAAAAAATGTGATTTAAAGTGCAAAAAATGTGGCAGTGCTGGTCATTCGTGGCTAGAATGTGAAATGAATGTGCAAGAAAATGAAAATGAAAATGAAGTTATACAGGATAAAGAGATAGTAGAATGTGTTATACAAGAAAATGTACAAAAGGATGTAATTGATAAAGAGGTTATACATGAAGTTAAAGAACGTAACAAAGAAAAAGGAACAGAGGAGGCAAGTGAGGAAGAAGCTGATTGGTGCACAGTAACAAATAAAAATAATTTGATAGGGAGAAGAGTTAAAGAAATGAAAAAAAATTCAAAAACATAATGCTTAGAGAAAAAAAGAAAGGAAAGTGATAAACATTTTATTATACTAACTGTTCTTAAAAGCTGAAAATAGTTTTAAATGTGAATAATATGAAAACTCTTAAGAGGAGAATATATATATTACAAGAGTGTGCTGCAGTAAATGCACGTATTATTGTTTTAGAATATATCAGATTATTAACAGAGGAAGAAAGAACACAAACTGAAAAACTTTGTAATGGTGTGATAGTTTGGAACATGGGGAAAGAAACGGGTATATATATATATATATATATATATATATATATATATATATACAATGTCAAGAAAGCATTAAAATATTAGATTTTATATATATATATATATATATATATATATATATATATATATATATAATGTCAAGAAAGCATTACAATATTAGATGTAACCATAGCTGAACTAGGCTGAACTATGGTAATAGATGTGAGATGAAAAAAAGTGTGTTGAGAATTATAACTATATGCATATGTAACAAAAAAGAGAGAGAAATGATGTTTAAAAATATCCAAACCAACACACCGGTCAAAGGTATGAAACAGTAAGTGGTTCACGTAGCTTGAACAGCAAGGACAACCAGCTGG
Source organism: Protopterus annectens (assembly GCF_019279795.1). NCBI lineage: Eukaryota > Metazoa > Chordata > Ceratodontiformes > Protopteridae > Protopterus > Protopterus annectens. The sequence continues at coordinate 393,062,684 of NC_056732.1, read as the reverse complement.
TCAATAGGAGAATAACCAGCTCGTTCGTGGGAAAATAACCAGCTCAAACCCCGTAACTGCAGACATAAAAGTGAAGCACACCAATCCACATCCGTTGAACCTCGCTCCAATCTGCATACACCAAACGCCAAATAGCGACTTCTTCTTTTTAAAAACTTCTTTATTGTAACATCTATAAAAACACCTCGGACATATAACTCATCCACCAGTTTAGCGCTTTCATCTGCATAACGCAGACTTCCTCAGAACTGGTGAATACACAGTAATTTCCATATTTATTTGAATTTTGGCGCCTTTTCTCTGATTCCTTAAAGTGATATGCAGAATATATAAATGATAAACATTATAGGGGTAGAATATTCCCTTCATTCATGTGAAAGCATTCATTACTCAGTAGTGGTTAAAAATGATGTAAGGCAATGACAACAAATCCCTACTGATGCCACAATTTCTTCCCTAAAATATTTTACAATTCATGTACTTTCACTCTTAATAAAACCATCCATAAATACATGAAATAACAATACTTATTAACTAAACCTTATTATTGAATAACTGAATTAACTAATAATCAATAAATATAATAAATATAATAAATATTATAAATTCATCAATAAATATTATTAAAAATTATTTAAAAATTATTCCATTATCTAAACATGAATAATTTAAAAGGGTGGCAGTACACTAAAAATAACTTAAAAATAATTTAATTTATACATCAAGAACCAAAAATGGTTTAATGCTAATGTATTCATTAATGCCTGGACTCCTGGTTGAGTCAGTGAGCATCTGCCATTTGCTTTCCTTACAGGCTAGTCTAGTTTTCCAGTCACCCTCATAAATATTTCCTAGTTCTTGATCTATAACACAAAATAAAAAACTATGATTATCTCCATTTTCCTTGATATGACGATATAGAGCATTTTTACTATCTTTCTTTTTAATTCTATAATAGTGCTCATAAATCCTTTTCTTGAGTTGTCTTTCTGTTTTGCCTATATAATAGGCCGAACATACCTGACAACAAGCTAGGTACACTATTTGTTTGCTAGAACAGTGTCCTCCTATACTTCTAATCATAGTCCTATTAACATCACCCAATCGAATGTGCGTACCAGTGTAAACATATTTACACTGGTTGCATCTACCACACTTCTTTGTAGCCTTCTTATTTTGTTGTTTTGTTGTCTTCTTATATTTCATTCCTTCTAACATCCTTTTTATATTCGGACCTGTTTTGTACACAATTCTGGGTGAGGTTCCTAGGACTTCTTTGTGTGTATCAACTACAGTAATAATATCCCAATATTTCCTTATTATTTCCTTTATTACATTACTGTATGGTGTATAGGTAATAACACATACTCTACCAAATTTTTCCTGTGTGGTATTGGTAGTGTCTATAACTTCCTGCCCTTTCCCCAATAACGATTGATACATACTTTGCCACTTATTACTCACATATTTAATCGTATCCTTTATCATTTTATTGGGATAACCTCTTTTTGTGAACAAATTACTAAGCAAATCCATCTCTTTGTCCAAATTATCTTTGCAGGATGACATTCTAGCCCCCCTAATACATTGCCCCTTTATAATATTTTTAAAAACGTAAGGCGGATGCTCACTGCTGTAAAATAAATAATCATTTGAAAAAGTGTTTTTACGATAGACCCTAGATGTAAATCCTTCATTTGTTAAACCAATATATGTGTCCAGGTAAGCAATACCTTGATTACTGGTTTCATAAGTAAATTTGAGAAAATTTGTGGTTCCATTTAAATATTCTATAAAATCCTTAATATTTTCTTCATGCCCTTTCCACAGCAAGAAAATATCGTCCAAGAATCTAACATAAAATTTTATATAGGGGTAGTATGTGCTGTTAACAATAAATTCATCTTCCCAGTCTGACATGACCATATTTGCAAAAATGGGCGCGCAAGATGCGCCCATCGCTACCCCTTTACACTGTCTAAAATATTCACCCTCAAATGTTAGAAAATTATTATCCAAAATTAATTCCATCATACCCATTATTAGGTTGATTTTATCCCAACTGAGATGAGAATATTTTCTTAGACTGTTTCCAAACCGTTCAATACCTTCCTCCTTCGGTATACTAGAAAAGAGGTCACATACATCAATTGTAACTAATGTTAAGTTATTAGACCATAAATCTGCTGTTAATCTCCTCAAAAAATCCCAGGAATCCTTTATAATAAACGGAATATGCTCATATATATGCTTTGTCCATCTGTCTATGGTCTTCCCAATGTTAAAAGTTTTTGATCTAGAACCGGATATAATAGGTCTAAATGGGGGTCTCTCCACAGACTTGTGAACTTTGGGGATCCCCACTATATGTGCCATAACTGGAGTTTCTACCTTAATGAATTCATATATTTCTAGGCTCAGCAAGGAGGTTCTCGGTTCGATTCTCGGCTGGGGGTGCCTCTGTGTGTTGTTTGCATGTTTGTGTGTGTGTGGTGGTCTCGTTTCCTCGGTGCTCTTCTTCCATTCATTCCAAAGACATGCATCTGAGCATCCGGGCCCCTCTGCTGCTGAAAACAGGCTTTGTGGAACCTAGTCGGACATTCCCGGTCAACAAATGATAAATAAAAATAAATAAATAAAGGGTGATTCTGTTATCTATTAAATATTCTTCTAATATCAAATCTATTCTTCTAAAACCTATATTGATTTGATTAATAGATACTGTTTTATAATTCCCCGTTTCATATAGAATTTTGTATATCTCTGCTTTATAAGATAGACTAGAATAAATAACTACCCCTCCACCTTTATCCGGTTTCATAATTCTAATATCTTGATTGTTAATAATATCATTTAAGCATATTCTCTCTTCGTTCGTGATGTTGTCTCCCTGCTTGTTTCTTCCTTTTGTTTTGATTTCTTTGTTGAGACTGTATACCTCTTTACATACCATTTGCTCAAAGACAGTGACTTGACTGTTATTATTGGGCATATACGTGCTTTTCCTCTTCAATTCATTCCTTACATATTGTTCTTTGCTATTGCTATCAAATTGTAATGCCAAATTTAGCCTTCTACTGAATAATTTAATCTCCTTTATGTGGTCCACTAAATTGAATTTGTTTGAAGGTATAAATTTCATTCCTTTACTTAATAAAGTACAAAACTCTTTCTTAATACACATGTCAGTGTAGTTAAATACCTGAAAACCATTGTATACCATGATAGTTGGTTTATTCTCTTGTGTAATAGCTGGTTCCCTTTTGTCTTCCAATGTTTCTTGTTCACTTTTCTTATTGCAAGTCCAAACTAAGGGACGTTTTGTCTTATCAACTTCCCTATCCTTAACATAGTCAGTAGGTGCATCTACTAATCTTGATGTATCCTGTTCCCCTACGGCTGTAGTAATTAGAGGCTCCAATAAAATGTCCCTTTGTATTACCGAATGGTTTTCGATCTTACTTTTACTTTGTTCACCTAACTCTCTACCATAAACTTTTTCCACATATTCTGTTGTTCTTCTTAATATTTCTTGATCCCCTGATAAGACGGTTTCCTGAAACCGGGGTTGAATCTTCCTCCTTGAAAATTTCCATCCCTATTGATGTCTTCCCATCCACTGTTGCCACCATGTCTGTTCCTGACAAATAATTTCCTATCCTGTGGCCATATGTATACTTTGTGCCTTTTATATAATTCCACATCCCGATCTATCTTTCTACATTTTCTCTCATATACCCCCTTGGCTCTACTATCAGCCTTATGAAATTGTTTATGATACAATTCACTTAATATTTCAAAATCTTCATGTCGTAAAATGGATTCGTTAATATTTTCAACTTCTTCTATCAATACATTTAATTTTTCTTCATTACATTCTATTAATGCTTTCATATACATATAACCCATTTCATCGAACAGTTCATTAAATTTCGTCATAATGTTTTCATTGTATTCCATCCCCATGGGTAACTTGAAAAATCTTAAACCCTTGGGAACAATTTGGAGTTTAGTGCACTGTGCTAAATAAGCATTGTCCACCTTAACATTTTGTATCTGATTTAACTTATCCCCCAAACTGTATATAATATTTTTTAATTCTAAGCCTTCCCTGTTATATCTATTTTTGTCGCCTTCAATCACTTGCATTCTATCAAACACATATTCATTTCTCAAAAAATCATCTATTACAATATTACCAGAACATGTATTTTTAGAACGTATATTTTCAAAACATAGATTTTTAGAAGTAATACCATCACATTTTTTATCCTTGCCATTATTACTGTTATGTCCATTTATGTCATTCTTATTTTGATTATGATATTTACTAGCAACAGTACCTCTTGTGCTATTGGTCTGAGTGCCAGCCATAGCAGAGTATGTCTTGTAGGTAGCAGGCTTTTTTTGCCTTGTTCTATATTCCGCTTCACTCGACTGTGCAGAACACTGAAGTCAAAAGTAAAATCTTTTATGGGTGTAAGAACAATGTCACTATCCTTTGAACTCATATCGATAACACAATTCTGTCCATTCGGAATGTCATTTTCGCTATATCCATTTCCAACTCCCCTCCCTCTCCTCCTTTGCCATAGTAGACCCAGCCCATTGCATAAAAAGAAGTGAGTTCCGTACTTACTTTAAGCTTGGGGATATCCAATAAAGAGTTCACCATCTCCATTAGCTTTTTGACGTCCTTTTGCAGGTCGGCTACCTCAGCCCTAAGAATGATCACCTCCTCGCTGTTCGATACAGCCGACGTATCCACTTCCGCTTCTGCCATGATCGGAAAAGCAACAAATAAACGTAAGTAACTGCACACTTGTAACCAACCAAACCAACACACCGGTCAAAGGTATGAAACAGTAAGTGGTTCACGTAGCTTGAACAGCAAGGACAACCAGCTGGTCAATAGGAGAATAACCAACTCGTTCGTGGGAAAATAACCAGCTCAAACCCCGTAACTGCAGACATAAAAGTGAAGCACACCAATCCACATCCGTTGAACCTCGCTCCAATCTGCATACACCAAACGCCAAATAGCGACTTCTTCTTTTTAAAAACTTCTTTATTGTAACATCTATAAAAACACCTCGGACATATAACTCATCCACCAGTTTAGCGCTTTCATCTGCATAACGCAGACTTCCTCAGAACTGGTGAATACACAGTAATTTCCATATTTATTTGAATTTTGGCGCCTTTTCTCTGATTCCTTAAAGTGATATGCAGAATATATAAATGATAAACATTATAGGGGTAGAATATTCCCTTCATTCATGTGAAAGCATTCATTACTCAGTAGTGGTTAAAAATGATGTAAGGCAATGACAACAAATCCCTACTGATGCCACAATTTCTTCCCTAAAATATTTTACAATTCATGTACTTTCACTCTTAATAAAACCATCCATAAATACATGAAATAACAATACTTATTAACTAAACCTTATTATTGAATAACTGAATTAACTAATAATCAATAAATATAATAAATATAATAAATATAATAAATATTATAAATTCATCAATAAATATTATTAAAAATTATTTAAAAATTATTCCATTATCTAAACATGAATAATTTAAAAGGGTGGCAGTACACTAAAAATAACTTAAAAATAATTTAATTTATACATCAAGAACCAAAAATGGTTTAATGCTAATGTATTCATTAATGCCTGGACTCCTGGTTGAGTCAGTGAGCATCTGTCATTTGCTTTCCTTACAGGCTAGTCTAGTTTTCCAGTCACCCTCATAAATATTTCCTAGTTCTTGATCTATAACACAAAATAAAAAACTATGATTATCTCCATTTTCCTTGATATGACGATATAGAGCATTTTTACTATCTTTCTTTTTAATTCTATAATAGTGCTCATAAATCCTTTTCTTGAGTTGTCTTTCTGTTTTGCCTATATAATAGGCCGAACATACCTGACAACAAGCTAGGTACACTATTTGTTTGCTAGAACAGTGTCCTCCTATACTTCTAATCATAGTCCTATTAACATCAACCAATGAGATATGCGTACCAGTGTAAACATATTTACACTGGTTGCATCTACCACACTTCTTTGTAGCCTTCTTATTTTGTTGTTTTGTTGTCTTCTTATATTTCATTCCTTCTAACATCCTTTTTATATTCGGACCTGTTTTGTACACAATTCTGGGTGAGGTTCCTAGGACTTCTTTGTGTGTATCAACTACAGTAATAATATCCCAATATTTCCTTATTATTTCCTTTATTACATTACTGTATGGTGTATAGGTAATAACACATACTCTACCAAATTTTTCCTGTGTGGTATTGGTAGTGTCTATAACTTCCTGCCCTTTCCCCAATAACGATTGATACATATTTTGCCACTTATTACTCACATATTTAATCGTATCCTTTATCATTTTATTGGGATAACCTCTTTTTGTGAACAAATTACTAAGCAAATCCATCTCTTTGTCCAAATTATCTTTGCAGGATGACATTCTAGCCCCCCTAATACATTGCCCCTTTATAATATTTTTAAAAACGTAAGGCGGATTAGATTTAGAAGAGAAAAAAGAATTAGATTTAGAAGAGAAAAAAGAATTTGTGAAATTATTGAAAAATCATATGACCATGAGAGAGTTTTATCAGAATTGGAATGTTTGGTGGCTGAATTTTAAAGAAAAATATAAAAAGTATTTTAGAATGTATAAGGAAGAAAGGAAGAAAAGAAAAAGAGAGATATAAGATATTAAGTTAAGAAACATTCAGAAACTTAGAAAAGAAAAAGGCTTTTTATGAATAAGAAAGAGAAATATATAAAATGAATCAAATTAAAATTAACAACTTGTTATATAAGCAAAAATATTGTTTACAAGGAAAGAAAGAAGAGGTATCACCATATTTGAGTAAAATAATAAAAGAATGAAAAATAATAAGAGAATTAAAAATAAGGAAGGTAAGCAAATAAGACAGCAATGATGAATATATGAAATAATTAAAGAATATGTATTGGAATTATTTGTTAAGATAGAAGAAAACAGAACAAATTTATAAAGGTGAAAAATTAAATAAGGAAAATAATGAGTATTTAGAACAAAAAGTAACCATGAAAAATTGAATGGAATTCTAAAAGATATTAACATGAATTCTGCAACAGGACTGCAGAAAAATTGAATATGGCATGTATAAAGAAATTAAAGAGTGGCAAAAATTATTTTTATAGAAGTTATGAATGAATGGTTAGAAACTGGAATTAAAGAGAAAAAGATATGTAGAGGAGTTATAAAATTGATATTTAAAAAAATGGAAATAAAGAGGAGATAAAAACTGGAGACCTATAACACTGAATAATACAGATTATAACATTTTTATGAGAAAAATAGCAAAAAAGGTTACATAAAAAATGGATAGACCATATAACCAAATGTATTTAGAAGAAAAGGAAAAGGAAGTAAAGAGTTATTATGGATAATAAGAGAAATAATTGATATCATAAATAAAAATGTAGAAGTGAAGGTTATGATAGGGGATATAAGTAAAGCTTATAATAATATCCAATATAAATCATTACAGAGAATTTTGCAGGCATATAATGTAAGCAAAAATATTACAAGTAATAAAATCTGTTTATGAAAGGAACTATGTGAAACTAAATGTAAATGGCTGGATTGGGGAAGAATTAAAAATAGAATGTTAAATAAAGCAGGGCTGCCCAGCTAGTAGTATACTTTTCTCATTAGTTATGAATGTAATAGTGAAGGAAATTAATAAAATGTCAAGTAGTGGTGGATACAAAATAATGAAGGAAGTGCAGTTGCCAATAATGTATAATTATGCGGATGATATTATATTAATTGTTAAAAATAAAGTATGGACGAAAAAGTAAATGAAAAAGTAAGTATAAATTAAAAAAAATGGTTTAAGTATAAACAAGGAGAAAAGTAAAGGATTTAGTTTTGAAGGTATGATAGGAGGTGTTGAGTTCAATGAAAAATATATAGATATATTAGGAATAACATTTGGAAGGAATGAATACAGACAACAACAATAGGATAATTTACTCAAAGAAGTAAAGGATATGACAAATATTTAAAAATCATATAGATTTTCATATAGAAAAAAAGCACACTTGTTGAACAGCATGGTAATAGGAAACATTGTTTATGTTGCTAACATCTATATGATTCCTATTAAGTATGAAAAGGAATTAATGGTGGTTATATTCTCTTTTATATGTGGCTGTAAACTGGATCCAGTCAAAAGAGGGATTCTGTATATGAAAGAAGAGCAAGAAGGTTTGGGTTCAATAAGCCCAATAGTACATGCGGCATTGTTAATTTTCTATAAGGTATTTAAATGAATTATGAAGGAAAATAAAAACTTGATAGAAATGATACTATATTATAAATAGAAAGAATTGTGAGAAGGAATGGATGTTAAAAATGAAGTAAAGGCATTGTGAATGAAGAAATGAAAGAGGACATGAAAGAGTACCAGAACAAAATTGTGTTATGGAAAATAAAAAAGAATATATGTGAGAAAAATAGAACGGAATGATGCTTAATTATCATGAAAGCATTTTATTGTATTGATACATGGAATGATTTAAAAATAGATAAGAAAAAAGCCATAATGATGAGATATAATAACTACAAAAAGATTAAAGAATGTAGTGATTTTTTTATGTAGACTGTCTATTAGAAAATTTCCGGTTAAGGCATATATGCCATACAAAAAAAAAAACGAGATAGAATATGTAATAAATGTGGAGAGTTATGACACTGAGCATGTGTTTTTGAAGTGTGAAAGAGTTAATAATTTGTGGAAAGAAATATGTAAAGATAATAGGGTGAAAAGTTTGTTAAAATTTGAACAAATAAATATGGACATAATAGAATGTGGTTATTATGGTGCAGTTAAACAGGAAGAAGTGAAGAAAATGGACAGAGTAATATTTTATGCTTCATGGACTATATGTAACGAGAGACTAAATGAAATTAAATACAATGGAAAATGGACTTTGGCAAAGATTTTGAAAAAAATAATGTTTTGGTTGTGGATAAAAGAGCGGGGGGAATGCTTAAATTGAAGTTTATAATGTATGGTGATTTGTAAATAGATGTAAATAATGTAAATATGTAAATAATATGTAATGATATATCAATAAAAAACCCTATTCATGGTCGTTGGGGAAGAGTTTGTGTGTTGCACATCCTGAATTCCTGACTTATTTCCAGGCTTGGAGGCAGCCAGGAGGAACTGGGAGAAAACATGGCTGATTCAGCTTTTGCTGAAACTGGAGTGAAAGTTGCTGAAAATGTAGTTGAAATGGTAAAATCAATACCAGAATTTTTTTTCTGATGATGTGGGTGAAGAAAAAACAGTGACATTGGAGGAAAGGAGATTGTAGCTGAAAAAGAGATGTATTCTGGGGAAAATTTTTAGAGGAGATTGTATGAAGGTGAGACATTTACGTCAGAAAAATGTATAATTACAACCCTCCAATCGGGGGTGGAGGGGTGGAATGATTATTTGGAAGAAATGGTAAACCAAAGTGAGACAGAAAATGGAGCCGCAATTTCATGGAGCAACATCATGAAAACATAGAAAAAGAAAAAGGAGAAGAACAGATTGTGCCACAGAAAGATCCTGAGACAGACATTTATGCACAGACCATTGAAGAAGAAGAAACAAAGAAGAAAGGAGAAATCAAAGAAACAAAAAAGTATACAGTACATGTAAGAAGTAAAAAAAAGAAGAAAGTCTGGACAGGTATGAGGTGGGGGACTCTGTCATAACACCTCTGGGTGTCAAAGCAAAAGAGGTAAGAGCATTTATTTTAAATAATAAAGAGACTTTTTGTGACTTGATATTTGAGACTGGACTGGCCATGGACATTTTTTTGGGTGCATATGAACAGAAGAAAAATATTTATCCATTGTCAGAATATGTGGTGCAAGCTTTTTATGGACAAAAAAATGAATAATGATCCAGTTTAGAATTGAAGTTGAAGCAAAAGAACTTAAAGAACATTTGTTAACTATATGTAAAGAAGTAGTGGACACTACAAAAACATACGATGAAATAGGACTATGGACTGGGGGATGGGAGTGTGGAGTAATACTGAAAATGGAAAATAATAATGTTATGCATGCACCTAGTATTATTAATGTTCATGGTAATAGAGGTTTTGTGAAATAAAGGAGTCAAACTAAGATTTGTTTTTTTTTGTGGGGAAAATGATCATTTAATCAATGAGTGTGATAAAAAGATGTTATTTATGTGGCAAAAGCGGGCATAATGCAAAGAATGTGATTTGAAATGCAAAACATGGAAATACTGGTCATTCATGGCTAGTTTGACATGAATGTGCAAGACAATGAAAATGAAAATGAAGCTATACAGGAAAAAGAGATAGAAGAATGTGTTATATAAGAACATGTAAATATACAAAAAGATGTGACTAATAAAGAGGTTATACATGAAGTTGAAGAAAGTAACAAGGAAAAAAGAAACAGAGAAGACAATTGAGAAAGAAGCCGACTGGTGTACAGTAAGAAATAAAAATAATTTAATAGGGAAAAGAGTTAAAGAAAGGAAAAGAAAATTCAAAAATATAATGCTTACAGAAAATAAGAGGGATAAAATGTATTATACTAACTGTTCTTAAAAGCTGAAAATATTAGCTTTAAATGTGAACAGTATGAAAAATCTTAAGAGGAGAATAGGTATATTACAATGGTGTGCTGCAGTAGATTTATGTATTATTGTTTTAGAAGATATCGTACTATTAACAGAGGAAGAAAGAACACAAACTGAAAAACTTTGAAATGGTGTGGTAGTTTGGAACATTGGGAAAGAAAAATTTTGAGAATATGTATATTATGTCAAGAAAGCAGTAAAATATTAGATGTAACCATGTGGAACTAGGGCAAATTTTGATAATAGACTTGAGTTGGAAAATATGTCTATAGAATTATAGCTTTATATATATATATATATATATATATATATATATATATATATATATATATATATATATATATATGTGTAACAAAAGGGTCTATATTAGATCACCGAACGATTAAAAAATTGAACGGTGATTAATTGACCCCATGTAAGCGCAAGCTTACAATTTTGAACTGTCAGAACAGCAATTTTTTTTCCTAGGGAAAAAAATCGCTGTTCCAAAACACATACTCACAACACAAGCACACCAAACAAACAGAAATCCACACACATACACCTAAAATCTGACACCTAACCCTACACTAAGCTATACACACACCACTAACTATCCACTTACCTTAACCCAAACCCTAACCCTAAGGTCCATCACTATTGCACACTCATCTCACCTGCTCTCTAACCCTAACTCACCTAACCCACCCTAACCCTCATGTCCACACAGTCACACACATACCTAACCCGCGCCCTAACCCTAACTCACCTAACCCGCCCTAACACTCACATCCACACAATCGCACACTTACCTGAACCTGACCCGTAACTTTCCACCACAGCACTGAAAATACCAAAGCAACAGAAACGGACAACCGAATTCTTTCCCTAGGAAAAATTTTGTGTTTCTGTTGCTTCGATATTTTAAGCTTTCACTTACATAAGTTCGATCAATCACCATTTGCTGTTTTAAGCATTCGGTGATCTAATATAGACCCTAACAAAAAAGAGAGAGAGAAGTGATGTTTAAAATATTCTTGAATACATTTGTGTAAATATGGACATTATAGTGGTGTGTGGTTTTAATTGTAATTTAAGAAAAAATAAGAGCAATTGTGGTGTCAAAAGGGTTAAAGAAATTATGAGAAGTAGAAAGTTAAGTGTATGGCAGAATAAATACTGGCCCTACAAAAAGAAGGAAATTAAGGCAGAAAATGATTATTTTTTTAAATATCTGATAGTTTAAAAGTTAATGAAAAAGGAATTAAGTATGCTGGATTTTCAGATCATGTGGCTATAATGGTTAAAGTACAGGAAAATGAAGTGTATATAACAATAGGAAACTGAATAATGAGAATTAATGAAAAGAATTAGATTTAGAAAAGAAAAAAGAACTTATGGGATTATAGAAACATCATATGAATATGAGAGAGTTTTATCAGAATTGGGCTTAGTGGCTTAATTGTAAAGAGAAATATAAAAGTGCTTTTAGAATGTATAAGGAAGAAAAAAAAAAGAGATATATTAAGTCAAGAAATATTCAGAGACTTATTAGAAAAGAAAAAAATCCTTTTATGAAAAAGGAAAAGAAATATATAATATGAATCAAATTCAAATTAACAACTTGTTATATGAACAAAATATTATTTACAATGATGAAAAGAAGAGGCAGTCCCACATTTGAGTAAAGTAATAGAAGAAGGAAAAATAATAAGAGAATTAAAGAATAAGGAAGGTAAGCAAATAAGACAGCAAGAAGGAATATACAAAATAATTAAAACATATGTATTGGAATTATTTGTTAAAAGAGAAGAAAACTTAGAACATGTTTATAAAGGTGAAAAATTAAATAGAGATAATAAGTATTTAAAACAAAACAGAACTATGAAATAATTGAATGAAATTGTAAAAGATATTAATATGAATTCTGCAACAGGACTGGATGGAATTGATTATGGTATGTATAAAGAAATGAAGGAGTGGCAAAAAATTGTAGAAGTTATGAATGAATGGTTAGAAACTGGGATTAAAGAGAAAGAGATATGTACAGGAGTTATAAAAATTATATTTAAAAAAGGAAATAAAGTAGAGATAAAAAATGGATACCTATAACTTTGAATAATACGGGTTATAAAATTTAAATGAAAATAATAACAAAAAAGATTACAAAAAAAGAGAATATATGACTAAAATATATTCAGAAGAAAAGGAAAAGAAGTCTAGAATTATTATGGATAATAAGAGAAATAACTGATGATATCATAAATAAAAATGTAGAAGTGAAGGTTATGATAGGGGATATAAGTAAAGCCTATGATAATATTCAATATAAATCATTATGGGGAATTTTGCAGGCATAAAATGTAAGCAAAAATATTACAAGTAATAAAATCAGTTTATGAAAGGAACTATATGAAACTAAATGTAAATGGCTAGATTGGGGAAGAAATAAAAATAGAATCTGGAATAAAGCAGGGCTGCCTGGCTAGTAGTGTAACTTTCTCATTAGTTATGAATGTAATAGTGAAGGAAATCAATAAAATGTCAAGTAGTGGTGGATACAAAATGATGAAGGAAGTACAATTGCCAATAATGTATAATTATGTATTTAAGAATAGGAAAAGTAGAGGTTGGCATACAAAAGGATAATTTTTAGAACAGAGATAGATTATGTTATGTATCAAGGTGACATGAAAGAGGTGGAAGATGGGTAGAAAAAGCAGATTTTTCAGATCTCATGGTAATATGGGCTATATTGTGTGTAACTAAATAAATGATTAAAGAAGGAAAATAAAATAAGATAAATAAATAAAATGGTTAACAGAGAAGAAGTAAAATGAAATGAAGGTTAGAAGTTAGACTGTGGAAAGAACACATTACAATGATAATATCTGATGATAGCTGGACACAGTGGTGGCTAATGTTTAAAGAGAAATACACAAATACTGTTTTGGATGTAGAAAGAATGATAATGGAGAACCGGGTTGAAACAGAGGTGCCTGATTAATATGTGTTTATTAGTGCTAACAAGGAATGCAATAATACAAACATACTGGGAAATCAGGGAAGTAGGACTGAAAATAGAAAAAGGTATAATAATACCTACAAAATACATTTTTCTTAGCAACTGAGTGACCAGCAATGTTATTGAATAAATACAATGAACATTGTATTTATTCAATAAAGTTGTTGGTTGTTCAGTTGTTGAAGAAAAGTATATTATGCTGGAGCATGTTATATTTTGGAAACGTATAGGGTGGAATTGTATTTATTTAAGGTTTAATAATAACTACATATATTTTATGCACTGATGGTTTAGTTATTGTAACAAAATATAGTATGGATGATGGAAACTGAAAAGGGCGGAAAGGGGATTAAGTAAATCTGGATTAACACAGATAAAAAGGTAAATGGTTTGGTGAAATAAAACAGATAAATGGAATATATTTTGCTAAAAATGAAATAAATATATTAGGATCAGGTTTGAAAGCAAAAATATAAGAGAACAATGGAGAAAAATTTAGAATGAAATAAATAAGTTAGTTAGTAGAAACTATTCTATTCATCCTGTAATAAAAAGGTGTATATAATATATACATGTGTGTGTATATATATATATATATATATATATATATATATATATATATATATATATATATATATATATATATATATATATATATATATATATATATATATATATATATATATATATATATATATATATATATATATATATATATATATATATATATATATATATATATATATATATATATATATATATATATATATATATATATATATATATATATATATATATATATATATATATATGTATGGGTCCATGTCAGATGGACGAAAGCGCACTTCAACGAAAACTACATCATCGAAACAACTCCACTGACAGAACAAATCCCAGACAACAGTAAGTCAATGTATTATGGAATGGGATATATTCCCATTTCTGTAATACACTCAAAAACCACATCACAACATGTATAGCCCCCCACATCCCCTACTTAAATATACCAACTCCGAGATTGCACTACAGTGGGGAATGGGACTAACTCTCAGTCCGCACTTCTTACCATTGTCGGGGATTCATCCTGTCAGCGGAGTGGCCTCGGTGATGTGGTCTCTATTGAAGTGTGCTTTCATCCATCTGACATGGACCTATATATATATATATATATATATATATAGAGAGAGAGAGAGAGAGAGAGACAGATATATATATTTATATATATATATATATATATATATATATATATATATATATATATATATATATATATATATATCATCATCCTCTTTCGGCTTTTCCCATTAGGGGTCGCCACAGCAGATCATCTCTTTCCATTTCTTCCTATCCTCTGCATCTTGCTCTGTCACACCAACCGCCTGCATGTCCTCTCTCTCACCACGTCCATAAACCTTATCTTAGGCCTTCCTCTTTTCCTCTTACCTGGCAGCTCCATCCTTAGCATCTTTTTCCCAATATACCCATCATCCCTCCTCAGCACATGTCCAAACCAACACAATCTCGTCTCTCTTGCTTTGTCTCCAAACTGTCCAACATGAGCTGACCCTCTAATATACTGATTCCTAATCCTATCCATCCTAGTCACACCAAGTGCAAATCTTAACATCTTTAACTCTGCCGCATCCAGCTCTGACTCCTGCCTTTTTGTCAATGCCACTGTCTCCAACCCATATAACATAGCTGTTCTCACTACCCTCTTGTAGACCTTCCCTTTCACTCTTACTGGTACCCGTCTGTCACAAATCACTCCTGACACTCTTCTCCACCCATTCCACCCTGCCTGTACTCTCTTCTTCACCTCTCTTCCACATTCACCATTACTCTGAACTGTTGATCCCAAGTACTTAAACTCTTCCACCTTTACTAACTCTACTCCCTGCATCCTCACCATTCCTCTACCCTCCCTCTCATTTACACACATATATTCTGTCTTAGCCCTGCTGACCTTCATTCCTCTGCTCTCTAGAGCATATCTCCACCTCTCCAGAGTCTCCTCAACCTGATTCCTACTCTCACTACAGATCACAATGTCATCTGCAAACATCATAGTCCACGGGGCCTCCTGTCTGATCTCATCTGTCAACCTGTCCATCACCACTGCAAATAAGAAAGGACTCAGAGCTGATCCTTGATGTAATCCCACCTCCACCTTAAATGGATCTGTCACTCCCACTGCAGTCCTCACCACTGTCACACTACCCTCGTACATATCCTGTACCACTCTTACATGCTTCTCTGCCACTCCCGACTTCCTCATACAATACCACAACTCTTCTCTAGGCACCCTGTCATATGCTTTCTCCAAGTCTACAAAGACACAATGCAACTCCTTCTGACCTTCTCTGTATTTCTCCAATAACACTCTAAGAGCAAATATCACATCTGTAGTGCTCTTTCCTGGCATGAAACCATACTGCTGATCACTAATCATCACCTCCCTTCTTAACCTAGCTTCTACTACTCTTTCCCATAACTTCAAGCTGTGACTGATCAGTTTTATCCCTCTGTAGTTACTGCAGCTCTGCACATCACCCTTATTCTTAAAGATAGGTACCTAAACACTTTTTCTCCACTCCTCAGGCATCCTCTGACTTTCCAAAATTTCATTAAACAATCTAGTTAGAAATTCCACTGCCATTTCTCCTAAGCACCTCCATGCTTCCATTGGTATGTCATCTGGGCCAACAGCCTTTCCATTCTTCATCCTCTTCATAGCTGCCCTTACTTCCTCCTTGCTAATTTGTTTCACTTCCTGATTCACTATCCCCACATCATCCAACCTTCTCTCTCTCATTCTCTTCATTCATCAGCCTCTCAAAATACTCTTTCCATCTACTCAACACACTCTCCTCTCTTGTGAGTACCTTTCCCTCACTATCCTTTATCACCCTTACTTGCTGCACATCTTTCCCAGCTCTGTCCTCTGTCTAGCTAATCAGTACAGGTCCCTTTCTCCCTCTTTAGTGTCCAATCTCTCATACAACTCTCCATATGCCTTATCCTTAGCTTTCGCCACCTCTCTCTTTGCCATGCGCCTCATCTCCTTATACTCATGTCTACTTTCTTCATCTCTTTGACAATCCCACTTCGTCTTCGCCAGCCTCTTCCTCTGTATACTCTCCTGTACTTCCTCATTCCACCACCAGGTCTCCTTGTCCTCCTTCCTCTGTCCAGATGTCACACCAAGCACCTTTCTAGCAATCACCCTTACTAGTTCTGCTGTAGTTACCCAGCTATTCGGTAACTCTCCACTGCCTCCCAGTGCCTGTCTTAACTCTTCCCTAAACTCCACTTCACAATCACCCTTTTTTAACTTCCACCATTTAATCCTTGGCACAACTTTCACACTCCTCCTCCTCTTCTTGATCACCAACGTCATTCTACAGACCACCATTCTATGCTGCTTAACTACACTTTCCCCTGCCACCACTTTACAGTCTCCAATCTCCTTCATACTGGCCCTCCTACGTAGGATATAATCCACCTGTGTGCATCTTCCTCCACTCTTGTACATCACCCTATGCTCCTCCCTCTTCTTAAAATATGTATTCACCACAGCCATGTCCATCCTTTTCGCAAAATCCACAATCATCTGACCTTCTGCATTCCTCTTCTTAACACCATACCTACCCATCACTTCCTCATCCCCTCTGTTCACTTCACCAACATGCCCATTAAAGTCCGCTCCAATCACTAGTCTCTCACCCTTGGGTACACTCACCACAACTTCATCCGACTCACTCCAAAATTTCTCTTTCTCATCCATCGCACACCCAACTTGTGGAGCATATGCACTAGCAACATTCATCATTACACCATCAGTTTCGAGCTTCATAAACATCACTCTGTCAGACACTCTCTTCACGTCTAAAACACTCTTGGCATATTGTTCCTTTAGTATAACCCCTACCCCATTTCTCCTGCCATCCACACCATGATAAAACAATTTGAACCCGTTTCCTAAACACCTGGCCTTACTTCCCTTCCATCTGGTCTCTTGCACACACACTATATCAACCTTCCTTCTCTCCATCATATCAGCTAGCTCTCTTCCTATACCAGTCATACTGCCAACATTCAAAGTTCCTACCCTCACTGCTACACTCCTAACCTTCCTCCTCTCTTCCTGCCTTCGGGCATGCCTTCACCCTCCTCTTATCTATCTACTTCTCTCTCTCTCTCTCTCTCTCTATGTTAAAAAACATGAATAATGTGAAAGATGGGATATACAGTATGGGGAGTGCATTTATGTTTCCTGGAAAATGGAAAAAAGAATTGCTAGAGATTTATTTTCTTACTTTTTATAGTTTTATTTGGAGATCAAGGCTCAATCCAGTTAGATGGGGAATTATATATTAAAAGAAAGAAGGAAGGATGAATTTAAAAAAAATCCATTTGTATATTTTGAATCAGTACACCTTTCTGGTGCATTAAAATATTAAGGAAGATAGCTTGTTAAGGAAAATACTGTATGTGAAATGTAAACTGTGGAAAGGGAAAAGGAAGTAAAAAAGTAGATGATGGAAAATATGATTATAAGAAGAAGTTAAGGAAAAGTAAGATCAAGGAAGTTAAAATGATAGTAAAGTAGATGATGGAAAATATGATTATAAGAAGTTAAGGAAAATTAAGATCAAGGAAGTTAAAATGATAGAAAGAAATCATATAATATTATAATGCATAAATATTAGTTTATATATCCATGGAAAGATGATGTAATAAAAGTACAATAAAATGGAAATATCTGAAGATTTCTATAAGGCTGGAATTTTTTGTGTAGATTATTTGATAAGTTGCCTGTAAAAATAATGTAAAATATAAAGCAGCTGAAGACAGAAAATGTAAAGATTGCAATGAAGAAGAAATGACAAACATTTTTTGGATTGTAAAATTGAATGTAGACTTTTGGAAAAAAAATCAAAATAAGTATAAGTGGGAAGGTTTTCAAAGTATATACATAAATATAACATTGTATGGTAAATATGACAAAAATGTGAAGTTGACAGATGGGATAAGATATCGATGGTGTGGGAAACAAGATGTGATGAAGTGCTGTATAATAAAAATAGGAATGATGAAGATGTGTTGGTTGAAATATAAAGATGGCTGTGGAGAAAAGGATGGAGGAATAGAATAAAAGATGTCAAAGTTCACGAATTTGAAGATATAAGATATTGAAATAATGTAAATATTGTAAACATCGTAAGTGTTGTGAATGTTGTAAATATTGTAGAAATTCAAATAGAATGTAAGGGTATGATATATTATTATGTAATTATATATTATTTATATTATACACAAAGTTATCCTTACTCTTTTCAGTAAGTGATGTGGGATCTTTTACATCCATCTGAGCTACCACCAACTCAGGCAGATCAGGCCTTGGTTTAATGTCTCATATCTATATGTCCCTCTATCTATAGATATGCACACACACACACACGCACGCACGCACGCACACACACACACACACACACACACACACACACACACACACACACACACACACACACACACACACACACACACACGCATACACACTTTGTCTCATGGTGTAAGAAAGAGCAGGTATTATGTTAGTTGTCAAAACTAGGTGTATTGTTGAAGCTTAACCTGCTTGTTTCAACCATGATATCTTAGCAACTATGCTACAGCAGATACTAGTTTTTGGATGCCATAAAGGAGTATACAGGACAAGAACTAAGGTACATGAGTATTCAACCATTCAACAATGTGAAGTCAACAATGGCTAGATTACATGTACTGGATATGGACGTGGGAGAGACTAGACATGTAGAAACTTTTTAGTAGGTCAATACTAGAGCTTCTGTAGAATTGTAGAGTTTAAAGATGAGTGGAAGAACATGACATGGAGGAAGAGTGAGACTAATTATGTGTACTGCATTTGGATTTGTTCTTGTCATGACCCCTCACAATAATTTGGTTACTGACTACATGTTTAAGAAGAGGTATTAGATCATAGGAAAGTAACACTTTCTACTATGATTTTATGACTATACACATAAATGTAAATATATATATGTTTCTGAGTAGCTGACTGAAGTTTAAATCAACCTCTGATTTGTCAATATACATTGGTCGACAAAACACGACTGACAGTTGTGTGAGATCAGACAATCCCTAGGGTTAGGAAATATACCCTTTTCCCAAGGTGCAAGGAGGTGCAGGGAGGCCTGACCCTCCAAAAACACTATTTTAAAATCAGCATAGTTCAAGGAATAACCTCAGAGCATGCCTGGAAGCATGTCAACATTTGTTTACTGAGGTTAAGGTGTCAGTATTAGTGACACCAACATTTTATCAGTTTGATGATTGACATAGTACCTATATATATATATATATATATATATGTATGTATATATAAAGAGGGAGAGAGATAGATGGAAGTTAAAAGAGAGAGAGAGAGAGAGATATGGATAAAGAGAGAGAGAGAGAGATGGATAAATACTTTTGGTATTTTGGTAAGGATATTTATCTGCATTAAAAGATGCTACTAAAAGCTGTTATTCTTTTCAATGTTCATAAATCCGGCAGCACATGCTGTTTGAATATTTATGATTTATTCTCTGTATTTTATAAACACTGACCATGTATTTTTATAGTTCTAATGAAGTTTCAGTTTAGAATGTAGGAGAATAACAAATTCATCCACGGGTAGGGGTATATGTGATGATTATGCTGCCTACATTAGTCTGGGTCTACTTCATATGATAGAAATTCATTTGACCGAGACCATAACAACGAAAGTTCAAAACACTGAAACCCATTTGACTGAAACTCATAACACTGAATGATGAAATTAAAATGATTATGCCCTTTTCCCCACTGTAGTGTGATCCTGGAGTTAGTATATATAGTTAGGGGGGTGTGGGGGAAACATCCTCCCACAATGGGGGTTGTGGCGGGCATAGCCCTCCACATACTTCATACATTTTAAACCATACACATGGATACTTATAACTGCAATGAATAACTCTTTGCAGAAAACAATATTTACCTAAACTATGTGGGGGGCTATGGCCCCCCTGCACCAACTAATGTGGGGGGCTGTGCCCCTCCACCCTTCCAACTATATATACTAACTCCAGGATCGCACTACAGTGGGGAAAAAGGCATATACCTTTTACTGTAATGTTTCAGTGTTATGAGTTTCATTCAAATGAGTTTTCATTATTTTGTACTTTTGGTGTTATGGTCTCAGTCAAATGAATTTCTATCAGATGAAGTAGACCCATTAGTCTATAGTTATCTGTGTTTATCTGAGAAATTGAGTTAATTTAATTGTTAGGCTAACACACTAAAGTGCGCTAGCCGTTTTATAGCATTTACTGTTTGTTACTGTATCTTTTTCTCCCTTCTCTGTGAAAAAAGAAAAAAAATATATATATCCTTGTTTTCCTGCTTTTCTGAACTAGAATAGTCCAGTCTTCAGATTTTGCTGATCTCTGGGCTTTGTCTTAGTTCCTGTGCTATCCATACCCTTATTTGGATAAGAGGAAGCTTCTTTGTTCACCAGTGGGAGTGGGGAGCACTGAGCAACCTATTTGTCCCTAGAGGATTGGTTCCAGCCCAGCAACTTGTAGTTTATTGGCCATTTTGGGTCAATTCCTGGCTCTGTTCAACCCCCTGCTATAAAGCCCGCTTTTGCGCACTTTAGCGCGTTTTAGCACAAAGTTGCTCATAGAGCAGCATCGGGCAGCGCCGGTTAATCAAGTTTAAACTATTTCTGGCTCTGTAAAGTCTGCTCTTCAATTTTTCCCTTAGAACTGTTCTACTTGCAATCTAAACAGCCTATACTCTATCTGAAAAGCTCAGCACTTGCTCCTAAAGCATTTTTTTATACAGGTAAAGCACTCTTAAACAAAAGAAAGTACTTCATTCACCTAAATTCCCTTGAGTACCCATTCCCCTATAGGTCCTTTCTGACTCAGTTACACAGCAATCTTTTTCACTATTTCTAGCATGTCGAAGGGTCAGTTGCTAGCGTCCTCTCCTGTTCAGCTGGTGAATCTGGGAATCTTGAGGCAATGTTACAATTGCCTCATGTACACAGACAACCCTCTCCTCCTCCCAACAAATACAAATCTATGCGAGAGATGCAACTATATAGCCAAACTGGAGGCTGAGCTCTTTCAATTCAGTACTGGCAAGACCAGTCAGGAGAAGAAGGTAACCACGCACACCACAAACCCAGTCTCACATAGAACTATCACAACTGCAAACCAAACACATAAACACACAAAAACATACTCGGAGGTGCTGATTAAAAATCTACCAAAACAACAGAGGCCTCCAAAGCAGACACCCAAGCAACCGCCACCTCAAGACATAGTACATGCAACACATAGTTCACAAAGTCAGTGTGCTAAACAGTCACAGCCCTTAAGGCCAAACAACATGCCAGACACACTTGTAATAGGTGACTCCATAGTCAGACACACTGACGTCCTGCTCACCAGACTGAACAAGGAAAAGGTCACAGTAAGCTGCCTGTCGGGAGCTAGAATCCGCCACATAACACAAGCACTCAGGTCACTCCACAGCAAGTACAAATATGACTCAGTCATTGTACATGCCGGTGTGAACGACCTGAGATGTACCTCTCTGGACTACATGAAAAGAGACATAGAGGAGCTCTCTGATTATGTAGCCCAGGCCGGTATGACCCTGACCCTGAGCAGCATCTTACCCTCACCAAGAATGATGCCACAGTACAAAGACAAAATGATCAGTTTTAACAATTGGCTTAATTACTGGTGTCATTCTAAGGGGATCCAATGTCTGTCTGCTTGGGATGACATGCTTGACAAGCCACGCTGCTTCACAAGGGACGGCTTGCACCTGTCACCCCTGGGCTTCCGGATATTGGCCAAGGCTCTTGCCACCCTCATAGTGCCTTTTTTAGGCAAGGCTCAAATGACAAACCTACCTCCCTAGAAAACACAAGTGGAAAAAAACTAAGGGTAATGCTGCTCAATGCCAGAAGTCTAAACCTTAAGATGCACGCCCTCGAAGCCCTCCTCAGTATGGAGAACATCAATGTCTGTGCAGTGACTGAAACCTGGTTCAAGGCTCCTGAGAGCACCCCAGCACTATCAGGTTTTACCTCATATCATGCTTTCTGGCCCAAAAACTTGGACCGAACCACAAAAGGAGGGGGACCCATATTCATCAAAGATACCCACACCTCCAGGTTAGTGGCAACGCATGAAGCATCGGAGACCATCCAGGTGCAACTAACCATAGGCAAAACTGCCTTACAGTTTGTAGCATGCTACAGACCACCCTCTCAAACTCAGGAACCCCACACAGCCTTCCTGAAGACACTGGAGAGTATGAATGTCTCTCCAAATACCATCATATTGGGAGACTTCAACTACCCAAACATAGACTGGGAACATTACTCAAGCCCCAACACCCTAGCCCAAAGGTTCCTAGAATTCATAAACTCAAATGCAATGGAACAACTGGTCACCATTCCCACAAGAGGAGACAATATACTAGACCTGATCATCACAAACATGGGGACAAAATGCTCCACACTGGAAGTATATCCCTCTTTGGTAAGATCAGACCATAAATTAATCTCACTGGAAATCCACATCCCGCCCCCACCCACTGCACAAAAGACCACAGTGAAGAACTTCTCAAAAGCCAACTTCACACTTCTCAAGACTGAAGTGGTATCCTTCAAGGCCCCTGGGCTAGTGGAAACCACAACCCACACTGCTGAATCCTTTGCAAATGCCTTCTACGGGCACCTTCAAGAATGCATGGATCATGCAATCCCAAATAAAACCAAGACCCATTCCCCCAAAGGCAGGCGCCCAGTCTGGTGGACCCCAGCCATAAACAAACTCTACAACAGGAGGAGGAAGCTACTACATGACAGAGCAAAATCCCTAAAAGGGAAGGCATCTCTGATCAGTACTAGCAAAAAACTACGATCACTCATAAAATCATCCAAGGCCAACTTTGAGAGAAAAATCGCAAAAGACACAAAAGAGAATCACAAGGCCTTCTTTAGCTATGTTAGAAACCTAGGTGGAAACTCCCAGATATGCTCAGAGTTAGTCCAAAATGACACAAAATACACTGAACCCACTGACATTGCCAACATTTTGGCAGACAGGTTCAGTGCAAATTTCTCCTCCCCCCCCCCCCCAAAAGGAGAAATAACTATCCCAGCAGAGTGTAGCCTCCCTAACATCTCAGATGCCCAGGTGAGAGCCGCCCTCTCTAAAGCTAAAAACACAGCATCAATGGGACCGGACGGTGTCCCGGGCTGTGTGCTACATGAACTCCAAGAGGAACTAAACCCACACATAAGGCTGCTGTTTAATCTTAGCCTTACTACAGGATACGTACCCAATGAGTGGCGTACGGCAACAGTGGTCCCACTTCACAAAGGCGGTGCTTCTACGGACCCTGGAAATTACCGTCCCATAAGCTTGACGAGCCTGGTCTGCAAAGCTATGGAGAGGATCATTATGGAACTCATAAACAAAGACATTGGGGACCTACAGACATTGGATCCTACCCAATTTGGCTTTGTCAAAGGCAGATCCTGCCTTTTGAACTTGATTGACTTTTTTGAAACAGTCACTAAGGCCATTGATGAGGGTAAGGCAGTTCACACAGCCTACCTTGACCTTACAAAAGCCTTTGACACAATACCCCACTCGGGCATCATAGACAAACTCACCAGCTTAAATGTAAACCCATATGTCACAAGATGGGTTGCAAACTGGCTCAAGGACAGAACCCACAGGGTCAGAGTTGCTGGAGCTATGTCAGACTCTAAGCCAGTCACAAGCGGTGTCCCACAGGGCTCAGTTCTGGGACCCCTCTTGTTCGGCATCTATTTTTCCGAGGTACAGGCAAACATAGGAGGATTGTGGCTGACAAAGTTCACAGATGACTGCAAACTGGGCGCCATAATTGATACTCCAGCGGACACAAACATCCTTCAGAGAGGCCTCATAGAAATGGATAATTGGTGCCAGAGCCATGGCCTTAAGCTGAACGCCAAAAAATGTATAGTCATACCCTTTGGGAAAAACAAGGTACCCACAAATTACCACATAGGTGGTAATCCATTAAGTGCGGAAGAGGTAATCAGGGACCTAGGGACCCAGGTTGACAGTAACCTCTCATTTGACACTCACATTGCCAAAGTGGTTAGGAAGACCTTCTATATTGCCCACCTTATCATGAAGGGTTTCACATCTAGATCAAGAGAGGTCATTGTGCCCCTGTACTCTTCTCTTATCAGACCAATGATTGAGTACAATGCCCCATTTGGGATGTATCTTACCCGACACCTGCAGCAGTTGGAAAGACCCCAAAAGTTCCTCACCAAGAGATTAAAGGGTCTTAAACATAAGTCATATGCTGCCCGACTGAAAAAACTCCAGCTCTATTCAGTCGCATACTGCCTACTCAGAGGTGATCTGTGCCTGACATACAAGGCCATGTCCAATCCGGAATTAATGGACATGCTCCACCTCAGTAAATCCAAATCCACCAGAGCCACGAGAGCAAGAGACTTAAACCTCAACACAGAAATAAATAGGACATGCTGGAGGGACAGATTCATAACCTAGAGGCTCCCTACACTCTGGAACAGAATCCCAATCCATGTTAGGCAGAGCCCCTCATTAACTCTGTTCAAGAGAAATCTTGACGAGTGGATGGGAGATCGTAGGTTTACACTGGGGGTCATCTCTGTGTCACTACTAGACAGAGGCACAGTAAACTAAACCCTAAAAGGGCATAGTATTCTCATCCTAAGGGGTGGTGAAAGCCGCACACACTCTGGTTAGGCTTATAAATGCCCTACGGCGGATAGCCTAGTACGAACCTATGAACCTAAACCTATGAACCTATGAACAAGTTAGAATAAAAGCTGCCATTTTCTTGTTTTTTTATTTTTTTAAAGCTATCATTTGCTTTTTAAAAGTCTACACATGTACCAGAGTGTGCTATATGAATGCCTATGATTTATCTGTTCTCCTTGTAGTTGAGGGTCATGTATTTACAACTGTATTAACGTTTGCATGCATCTTGACAAGATGTTGGGGAAACCTAAATCTGTAATGTGATAATGGCTTTGTAGTTATCAGTTCTGTTAGTTTTCCTGAGCAGTTTATGTCTCTTTTTTGTCTCTCTGAATGTAATATGACCTGGTTAAAAACCTAGAGTAAGTCTGTTTATTGTACAATCTATGAATATATGGTTGCAACCACAGGGATAGCAAATAACTGTGAGACAAGAATGGCTGCATAATTGTTTCATTTCAACTGTCTTCTACTAGTATTGTAATGTCCATGCTTGTAAGTCTATTTATATTTCACAGCTATGACTTGCTGAGTTTATTTCAAAGTCTATGCAGAACAAGCAGCAAAATATTACAGAAGGAGAATAGCACTATAAATGTCTAATTTTCTGTCTGTCTTCCCCAAGGGCTGGAATATGTATTTTTGCAATGGCAATTATCATTTAAATATTAAAAGGGATTGAAGGGAGAGTATGAAACCTTAAGGTGAAAATTGCTATACAGTTGTTTAAAATGTCATAAGTGTATGAGTTTTCCTAAATGCAAAATATCTTGATGGTGACTAAACATGTGCATGCATATTTGACATGTAAAAATCATAATTAGAAACAATAGTAATTTATGAACATGTATGCATATGTGCATATGTGTAATCATGTTAATCTTTGAATATTTAATAGGTTAAGGGAATAGCACAGAAATATAAGTGAAGAATGCTTGTACATCTGTTCCATTTTGACTCCTCTTAGTGTTTAAATGAGAATGTTTGCAAGAGTGTTAAAGTCTGAATATTTAAGCAAATTAAGAACATAACAGAATTGTAAGACATGAATGGCTATTCAGCTGTGAAACCTTGTCTGATTTCTCTATTTTTTTTATAAAGTATAAGGTAGTTCTCTAAGTGTGAATAAAGCACCTGGAGCTGCAGTAAGTTACTGAAAGCACTCAACTTTAATGAATAGATAAAAAAATAAAACACTTAACTTTCTCACCATGTTTTTCATTCCAAATGGAACTTTCTCAGATAATGCATGATAAAACATAAGCCATCCCTTAAATACTCACTCAAAACTTAATTTACCAATCAGTATTCAAATTGGTCAATCAATGTCTCATAAATATTCATCAAAAGTTAAAATCAAATGAAAAACACATAAAATTAAATCAAATAAAATTGAACATTAACTTTATGATAAAACTGTATTAATGTCACAATATAATGTATGTATACTCAATATAACCTGATCTGACGTTAAAAACTGTACAAGTAGTTCAAACACAAAACTGTTATAACACATACTACTGTTTAATATCAAACAGAAACATAAAAAATATTGCAGCACCCTCTAGTCTAGGCCTCTTTATTGAGCTTTTATACACTAGAGAGGATTTATGACCCTCCATGTAATTTTAGTTTCAGGCTGCAGTATCAGTGGGTTAGTGAGTAGCTAAGCAGTAGTCTTTAATAGACTGATGGAAGGTGATTAATATAGAGGATTATGATTGGCTTTTCAATCATAATCCATTTATTATGTGTTTCAGACATGGATGCCAAGGAATTTAACTCAAGAGCGAAGGTCAACACAAAAAAATCATCCAGAAAAAGTTGCAAAAAATCCGTAGCCAAACACTAACATGTATACCCTGAGGCATAACCTTGGAACATGAAAAATAAAACTTATCTTACCCCTATACCCCCTGACAATTAAATAGACTAACTCTGAGGTCACACAATCCCAAAGGAAGGGACATGTTCTGCTACCCTGGGCATTGTCCATCTCACACCTGTCGACCTCGACCATCTATTTTGTTGACCAAAGTATGTTAACAAAATAGATGTCAACAGAAAGCACACTCGATTAAAGGAAGTACAACAATATATATGTATGTGTATGTATATATATATATATATATATATATATATATATATATATATATATATATATATATATATATATATATATATATATATATATATATATATATATATATATATATATATATACATATACATCATCTATATATTTATATCTATATCTAATCTATATGTATATGGGATAATTTCATAATTTCACATAGCTGAAATTTCAAATGTTGTAAGATCATGCACAAAAGAATGAAACATGGGAGGGTGAATACATTTGCTGCCAGCTTTTTAAAAATTGGACTAGATCCTTGTACTGGGTTTTGCCCTTTCTTTCCTCTCTGCACTGCAGTCTTAGAGTTGATATATATAAGTTGCAGGAGGTGTGGGTGGTGCAACCTCTAACATGGGTGGAGAAGGGGGTCTATTTAAAGATTAGTATGCAGCAATACCTGTTAGAACATTAGCTACTGGAGTTCATTTAAGTAACTCTTCATTTTTCCTCTGCCATAACATTTTAAAACCGAAAACTATGTGAAGAATATCTGAAAATGGTATATATTTTATATAAAAATCTTAAAAGACACTTTAATGAAGGTTTAGTATATTTTTATTACTGCAACACACAAGACGTTTGTAAATGCACTACATCCTAATTATTATACCTATATTTGGAGAGCATTTGAAAATCTTAGACTCTCACTTGCCAGTTTTGTTAACGTGTCAGATGATATGATACAATTACTTACGGTCTGCTTTTGTTTTGTTTTTATAACATGCCATGGAAACTCTTAACAGTTAACTGAAAATGCTTATTACTAACTCTTTTCTTTTGATTGTGACAACTGTTGAAACAGCTTAAACTTGCTCAGTTTTTTAATATGTGATAGCACATATTTTTATTATTTTTACTTGTTATAACCATTACATATCAAAAGCTGCAGAAAAGTAGGTAATATAATGCATATTATATAGAATATAATATAATCATATAGTCATATAGGTTATGATTGGGTCTCCGAATGTAACCATGTTATTATGTGTTTGAGACATGGATGCCAAGAAACTCATCTTGAGAGCAAAGCTAAAGAGGTGAATCTTGACATCCATGTTGTGAACACTTTATGACAGGTTATGATTGGTGAGGCCCATTCATAAATCTTTCTAGTGCATGGAGTCTTATCTACTCCATGTACTATCAGTTACAAAAGGAAAAAAAAAACACAATGTGTTTGCCAGCTTTGAAATCCAATAAAGCACTTAGTGAGTGCAGTCACATAGATAGTAAGCAAGTAAGAAAATCAGGGCCAAGTTTTAATACATTTACTTACGTGGACATAATAAAGATATTCAGGGACCACTGAGAGTGAACGAACATCCTTTCCCTTATACCTACTGTAACAGGGCTTAGAGAGTGTGTAACATTTGTTACACACCTGTGGAAGCATTGTTACGGTTGGATCTCACACTACAGTAGCTTGTAACAGGTTTATCTTTTATCCAATTTTGGAGCACAATCATGCCCCTCCATGCACTACAACATCATCTTCTCAGTACTGTGAAACCATTGACAAAAAAACATGAATTTCAGCTAACACCTAAATCCATTTGTATATTCCTGAATTGTAACTAACACAGACAAATGTGTTATACATTTTATATTTTTGTCTACACCACTCTAACAACTGCCACTGATATTATTGTCTGATACTTTTGCAGTTTTAGATGACATCTGTTATCTTAAAGCATTAAATTAAAATATATAATGACACTAAAGTAGATTTTCAGATTCTTAGAAAATATCTCAGCTCAATGACTCCCTAATGGATGCTTGAGGCTTAATAACGCAAGTCCTGAAACTGCAAAAATGTAAGTGTGATTTAACACCAGTAAAAGCAATCTTTGAAAGTTGCTGTTATACATTTAAAACATTTTTCTTAGAGGAGAAAGTCTAATATCCCCTCCCAATATGAGTGCTCTGCAACTCCACACCTGTGCTACTTAAACATTATCACTCAAAATGTTCATAGTTCCAAAGATTAAAATCCTTAAAAATAAAATGGGAACTTAATCTTACCAGACTTTTATTCTGTAGTGCATGAAGTGGACACATCTTTTCATTGGAACACTATAAAATCTTTTTATTTAATTCCTCAGGGAACTGGATTAAATATAAAGTTAGCATGAAGGCTGAAAACCCTCCTTGTTGGAACAAAGCCATGTATAAGAGAGTTTCCTTACAGTAAACTGAATTTATTTAATGTAAATTCTTACCTTGTGAGGGATACATCACATTTAACCTTTTGAACTAGAGAAGATGATGAAGTACTAAGGGCTGTTCAATGTTTTGAGTTTTCAGTTTCTTCTTGAAATTGAAGACCACAAGGTGCATTGTATGCCATTTTCTTTAAGTAAACAGTAACTAAGGACAGGTTTGTCATACAACTAATTCCAGGATTCCAGGATTGTGAAATAAATTGCCATTTTTGTTACATGTGCAGGGTTTATGCTTAAGTGCATTTTAGATAACTGGATGTCTTTGTACCTAAATGCATTTTAGGTCCAATTAAACTATAAGGAATTTAGTCAAATCATTATGAATGTCAATATTAACATCTGATCAGATTAAAAGCAAAAAGAAAAAAAGGTGGTTCGTAATCTGTTCAGCTTTGTTCTTTCCTTTGAAAAAATAGGTGATGTCAGGTGATATCCTCTGTGCAACACCAACATCACCATCAACAGTGAAAGTCTGGAAATAGGTGTGTTGAATTTATTGCAGTTTTTTTCCTCAACATACACAGATGTATCATTAAAAAAAAAAAATAAAATTTAACTCTGATTACTCAAACAATTAAGCAGCTTACCATATCCCTGTGTACATTGCAAAACTCCCAAGCATTTTGACAGGTCTATATTATAAAGACAAACGCTTACCTCATCGAATGCCTAAACGTCGACCCATCTTCATCGAACCGCATATACACCGAACGCCCTAAACCATGAATTTCAAAAAGTCGAAATGTCATACTTGTCCCACCCCACCACCCGCTACATACTACCTACACAAACAAACTAAATAAACCACATACATACACTAACAAAACCCTACTTCTAACCCTAAACTAAACCCTACCTCTAACCCTACACTAAATCTTACATATACCACCATGTACGCACTTAACTTAACCCGCACCCTAACCCTAAGGTCCGTAACTATCGCAAACTTATCTTAAAAAGCTAAACCCAAACAAACTAAATAATCCACAGACATACACTTACCTTAACCCCTTAACCCGCACCCTAACCCTAAGGTCTCTAACTATCACATACTTACCTTACGGAGCTATACTGCAGAAGGCCAACCATGATGATTCGATGTTTCTGCTTTCGTTCTTCTGGACGATTGATGTTTCCGCGATTCGATGAAGACGAGTCGATGTTTAGGCGTTAGGGTAAGTAAGCGTTCGTCTTTTTAATATAGACCCCATTTTGACAACTAGTCTGCTTTCGTCTCTTACTGTAATGATAGCCATGTTTATGCTGATTAGGGTAGATATACCTGGGGAAAGATGTAGTAGTTATAACATCAAAGGAACATTCATTGAATGGATGGATGGATGGATGGATGGATGGATGGATGGATGGATGGAAGGATGGATGGATGGATGGATGGATGGATGGATGGATGGATGGAAGGATGGATGGATGGACACAACTTTTGTCAAAAATAAATGTAAAATGTCTCATCACAATAGAACAGGCTGGGTTTACTTACTCAAAGACAGAAAATGAATCCTTTATGTTTGTTTTCTTTAAGTAAGTCTACAAAATAATATAACAACCCTTCATTCTCAGCTTAGATAATGCTGAATCTTTAAAACTCAGGCATCATGGATATGTTTTGTATTTTGCTTTTTTGTTTCAAAAATTATTTGCATGATATAATTATAAACAAACTGACTGATTCATGCAGAATATGTTACCCTAAAAATGCAGCATATTGTAAAAAAAACAATCCTATCTTTGCAATAGAGGACATGTTTAACTATTAAAAGACAATGAACAGTATTCTGAAAAAAAAAAAAACAGCTGTGAGTGGTATGTGCTGTGGCCAATAGAACCCTTTAACACAATAGTGAGAAACAGCGATTCAAAGATGCATTAGGCACCGTGAGGAAGGACCTCATTAATGGCTAGTTTGTACATCTCTTAATTGCTCAGTGAATACTGCACGGGATAACAGAATCACTGCTGGTAGCAGTTGCATTGTGTTGACAAACCACCCTCTCATTCACCCCCCCCCCCCAGACAGCCACATGCACACATTCAAACGCATACACATGAATGCATCCTCATATATATATCAACTGCCTCTAATTTAGTAGAATGTCCATGATTTGGCCTCTTACATTAGGCATGTCCCTCTCATGGAGGAATGCAGTCAGTCAACAATGCCAGACATTAGAGTATCATACTTTCAAGCCTTCATTTGCAACCTCTTGTTGGAAAATCTGTTGTTTTACTTACTTTTCAGTGAGTTAAATAATAATTAATGTGTGCCTGGTATCTATATTCATCCCTCATCATGTGACAGTCAGTGTACATTAGTCTAGGTAGAGTTAAAAGGTGTGGAAGCCCAGTCCCCCACAGACACTCACTGGGCATCAAGGACACACCCCAACTGATTGAACTCACATATAGTACACTCACCCATTTATCCATACACACACACACACACACACACACACACACACACACACACACACACCTGACACCACTCATACATCTACAGACACCCATACACACTGCCACACACACATACACATGCACGTCACTACCACTATCCCTCTGCTAAACTCTCCAATACTTATCTTTAACATGATCTCTTATGTTGAAAATAATGGATGAATGTAAACTATTGGCAGAGTTAATTAACATGGCTTGTGAAGTTGGTTTATGCAGCCTAATGGTTCTATGAATTACATGGTTGTATAAAGCACTTACCAGAGGCATTTCTGGGAGAAATCACATGACTAATTATCATATGCCTCTCCCCAGAATGCATCATTAACATATGCAATAAACTGGAGCAGTAGCCCACAGTGGTGATTCTATAGAACACATATAAATAGTGCAGTAGGGCTGTTTCTGAATTGGAAAGGGCTACTGCTAGTGGTAAACCCAATTTACAACTGATAGTAACCTTTCTGAATTTCAAGGATTGAAGAAATCACCATAGTAAAATAATTTGGGCACTTTTTTGTTTTATTATTGTCTTGTTACTGTTTTACTTTGTTAAATATTGCCTTGGTAACTCTTGCAGAGTATTCCTTTTTCTTTCTGCATTCAAAAAGCATAATTATTGTATACCCATTTGTCCTGTATTTGTGGGATTTTTAATTTACTACCTTGGTGACAAAGGGAATATTGATATTGTAATGTTATTTTTTTCAGTGCCATTGTTATTTACTTGCTTTTTATTTCAGTTATGCTGGAAGGTCTCCAATGAAAATGAACTCACTGAAGTTGGAACTTCCAGCCTAACAAGACAAATAAATATATAGTCTACAAAGTGCTGTGATTATGTTAAAAAACAGAGAATAATATCCTGGTTAAGCGCCACTACAGAGTGAGACCCGACCTTAACAATGCTTAGAGGATTGTTAAGCAAGTCCTAGGTGTTGTTAACATCAAGTTTACACTAAAAGCAGACAGCACTGACCAGTAAACAGCAGCAGAAGCAGGTAAAATGGCTGCATTTCAACTTCCATTTCTAACTGCTCTCTGCTAAACTGCACAGGGCATTTTGAATTAAATAGCTTTCCTTACATAGGGAATTCCCAACTGCTTTACCAGCTTTAAAGCCAACACAACATACTGCATTTTTTTAAATTAAATTTTTGACTAATTTGTAGTACGTGGGGAAGATAAATCTCAATGCACTACAAAAAATTATGAGCAGATTTCCAGTCATAAGTACATACTATATGTTCTTGACATGGATACCAAGTTTCTCCTTTCAAGCTTTGCTCCAGATTTGAATTTCTTGGCATCCATGTTTTGTACACATAATAAGTGGGTTGCAATCAGCAACAGATCATAATCCTCTATATAAACACAGCAGATGATTTTCTTTCTTTTATCAGTTAAAACCTAAAAAGCTGTTTTAAGCATAGACGTAGATGCGCGCGCACACACACACACACACACACACACACACACACACACACACACACACACACACACACACACACACACACACACACACACCACTTGCATTATGTATTATATCTGTTTCTCTTCCTTGTCATTTTTGTCTGCAGACTCTTAAACATAGATCTAAATAAGCTAATTGTTATATCTTGAAAAAAGTAGCCTTTGGAGCTTTTGATAAATATTTGAGAATGACTACAAACATCAGCAACTCTTTTCTTCTGGTGCTGAATTTTATTCTAGTACACGCAATCTTTGATTAAAATTATGATGTATGAAAAAAGCATCATTTGCATGTGTACTGCAATTTGTCACTTACGTCACACTTGTTCTGGGATCAGCCTACAAAATCTACACAAATGTCTGCACAAAAGTATAAGCTAATGTCTCTTGTTATTAATTAGTCATCTAAAGAAAAATTGCTGTCATCCAGCTTAGTCAAATAAGATAAAATTCAACACGTCCCATTATATGCTGAACTCTTTCAGTCAATGTGTGCAGAAAAATATATAACAATGAAATGCAAATTATTAGTACATTGGCAACTAGCTACAATACAAACAATCTTTATGATATACTTACTGGAGTGCTGTCAATTGACTGGAAGATCGTTATGAATATTACCTCTGATATTGTGGATAAATATATAGAGCGTTTTATAATCAAAGTTGCTGAAGTAATAATTATGTCATTCCTAGCACACTGTTACTGAACAAACATTTTTCAAATGCAAAACTACTTCAATTTAATTAAATCCTGCTGAAATGAAACATCTATACTGAGAAGAACTGATGTTCAGTTCCCTCATGCAGAGATAAACATGAGATTTGATAGCTTTCTTTAGGCTAGCCAGCTAAATGTTTGGGAATGATGAACTCCCTGCTGTCACATGTGTGACTGTACAGTCAGTTTTCATCAAACCCATAATTTTCAGTTCAGCTCTCCTCTTCATTTGCTATGAATTTGTATAACTTGCATCGGGAGCTCAGTCGCACATCCTGTTGGCATTTAGGGACCTGAAATAAATTGTTTTGATGCAAGTGACTTGCCCTTTTTGTGTAGAGAAAGAAGCCTGCTCAGCGAAGATTAAATTGTGCTTTATATTTATTAAATAAAATAAACTCCGAATGCTTTTGCTTCTGCTGTGACAATTTATGGAAAGAAAACAGAGAACTGATGCACCTTGTGTTGACATGAGATTTAATTGGCACTGAGATCTGCTTATTTTGCTTTACTAACACTTTGTCCCCTGCCAGTTAATTAGGGTACTAAATGTGGAAGTCTGGTACAGATTTCCTTTGCTTCAGTTACCACATTGAATGCATACTGCCATTGGGGACCTGCTGAGAATCAACAAAACAGTATGTAATTTATCAGCCAATAAACTGTAAAATAATTGTAAATAACATGATAAAACTGAGATGCTGTTGAACATGATGTATGCTTTTTTTCCAGTGAAGAGATATGAGTTCTTTGTAATTAAAACATGTTAGGTAAAGCTGTATAAACAAACATACAATAAATCATCATACATGTTTTTTCTTATCATGCAAGGGCATGTTGAATGTCTCCACATTATAAATTATTTCCTAATTTAGTTTCTACATGCTCAGAATCGAAACATCATTAATGTGCAGTAACACACCTTAGTGAGACATCAAAAGAAGCAAATCTATTTAATTTTGCAGCTGAACATAGGCTTGAGAAAGTTATATTGTCATTCTCAATGAAATGCATGTTGGAACAGTCCTCATTAAAGATGGGTTCTTGTTAACAGCAAAACAAGACAGGCAATGACACAGTTCAATGAGACTGTAATTAGGGCACGGAAGCCAGCTTTTTATCTCTAATGAATATACTGCTCAGTTTGCTAGGATGAAAATCATGGACAGTCTCCTCAAAGGCATAAATATCTGCCTTTTGTCAGGGACACCATTTCACTTTCAGAGCAGTGGATGTATGCTACTAACCTATAATGTATACTTACCTATAACATCAGCATTAATCAATTACTTCTTCCAAGATGTACTAATGAAATTCCTGGTCTGCTTCCATTCTTTTTTTTCACTGAAAATGCTTTGATCATGTCTTTTGGTACAAATTACCTTTGGTGGCAGACTAATATTGAATAAAATGATCATGATACAAACTGGTACTGGAAGTGCGGCATGGGATGCTGTTAAGCCTGTAGAAAATAGCAGGATAGCTCATGAGGTCTGTCAGTGTATTCCAGGTCTCCAAACAAACTATTTATTAAAGATGGCCAGTAAATAAAGTATTATAAAAGACGAAAAGTGGGCACAGAGAAAAGCCAGCAATGGGGGAAGAGTTTCTTAAAGAATAAAGAATTTATTCATGAAGTAGAATAAAATGTGAGATAAAGAAAAATGCGTCATAAACTTTAACTGTGTTCTTAAAGAAATGGATGGCCTAAATACTGATGTGGGATCCATGACCTGGTTCTGAGCTATCTGCTACATGAGTGGACATGATAGCTTAAGCAAAGCATGGCATGAAGCTGAACAAAAAGTCAAAATTTGATAGAAGTCTCAGTGGCGTTTCAAGCAGAAGAAATGCAGCAAATGAAATGGAAGAGCTGTTGCAAAGCCAAACTGACTTACAGGTTAGGAAAAAAGAGAAAGTATAAGAATAGGAAGGTCCCAAAGGCATGATATGCTAAGATTCATGGCGAACTTGGTAGGTAGCTTAGTTTATCAGCAACATATTACAAGCTGTCTACTTAAGGCTCAGATTAACAGAAGAATGGGGTGAGAAGGGCAAAGAAAGGATCTATAAAATAAGCCATCAGTACAAGCTGGCTCTAAGTAAGTTCACATGGCAGGAGAATGGTGATAGGAGCAGACACCTGAGTAGCGATTACATAACCATTTACCTTTGTTTCTACTTTCTCATTCGCTACGTTTGTAATGATTGGTGCCACTATGTTGGATATCCATATCCTGATGATGGGATATACTGCACAGCTGTTGAGGACAGTGCTAAGCTGATTGAGAAATGTGAAAGGAAATAGTCACTTGGAATGAGAAGACCAACTGGGAGCTGTGAAGGCACAAAAAGGCATATGTATATTTTTTTCTTTCTAAAGCAAGGTCCACATCTACTGAGAAATTGATGAGTGAGAGGTGAAAACATGGGTGGTACTCATTAATCCAGGTAGATAAGACTGTCCCTTTGTCCTACTGCTTATCTCCATTTGTTTTGGACTACAACCAAGAGTACAGAGTAAAAAGTACAGGAACACTGCTCTTAAATGGGTGCCCAAACAACACATGGACACAAATAGTCATATGTACATATTTTACATACTGAGTCAATGCAGACGTTTTTGATATACATGCTAGATAACCTTCGCTTTTGGGAGGGATGTGGGGAAGCAACTGGTGTAATGATAAAGTAAAACATAATTTATTTGTAAAAGTTAAAGTGAAATAAAACAGGGAGTGATAAAGAATAATATATGACTGAACAAACAAGTCTCTAGTAGATGAACATTTCTAATTAAATTAATGGAAAATTTAGTTAAAAGCAAAATCAGTAGGAAAATACTAGTTTTTGATATGCATGCTAGATTACCTTTGCTTTCTGTAGAGATGTAGATAAGCAACTGGTGAAATGATAAAGTAAAAACATTAATTCATTTTTAATAGTTAAAGTGGAATAAAATGGAGGAGTAGTAGAGAGCAGTATATTAATGAACAAATACAAGCCATTAATAGATGAATGTTTCTAATTAAATTAATGGACAATTAAGTTAAACGGAAGATCAGTTTGTAAATGCCTGAATGATGTATAGTCTAACTTTAAATTTGGGAGGTCAATGGAAGGTATATAAACAGTGCTACAGGAATGTTTAGAGTGCTGATCCACATGCACCATTTTATGTTACATCTGTTTATAAGGGTAGAGTGCTGATCCACATGCACCATTTTATGTTACATCTGTTTATAAGGGTAGAGTGCTGATCCACATGCACCATTTTATGTTACATCTGTTTATAAGGGTAGAGTGCTGATCCACATGCACCATTTTATGTTACATCTGTTTATAAGGGTAGAGTGCTGATCCACATGCACCATTTTATGTTACATCTGTTTATAAGGGTAGAGTGCTGATCCACATGCACCATTTTATGTTACATCTGTTTATAAGGGTAGAGTGCTGATCCACATGCACCATTTTATGTTACATCTGTTTATAAGGGTAGAGTGCTGATCCACATGCACCATTTTATGTTACATCTGTTTATAAGGGTAGAGTGCTGATCCACATGCACCATTTTATGTTACATCTGTTTATAAGGGTAGAGTGCTGATCCACATGCACCATTTTATGTTACATCTGTTTATAAGGGTAGAGTGCTGATCCACATGC
Organism: Protopterus annectens; assembly: GCF_019279795.1. Classification (NCBI taxonomy): domain Eukaryota; kingdom Metazoa; phylum Chordata; order Ceratodontiformes; family Protopteridae; genus Protopterus; species Protopterus annectens. The sequence goes on along the minus strand of NC_056732.1, from coordinate 393,024,421 downwards.
ACCATTTTATGTTACATCTGTTTATAAGGGTAGAGTGCTGATCCACATGCACCATTTTATGTTACATCTGTTTATAAGGGTAGAGTGCTGATCCACATGCACCATTTTATGTTACATCTGTTTATAAGGGTAGAGTGCTGATCCACATGCACCATTTTATGTTACATCTGTTTATAAGGGTAGAGTGCTGATCCACATGCACCATTTTATGTTACATCTGTTTATAAGGGTAGAGTGCTGATCCACATGCACCATTTTATGTTACATCTGTTTATAAGGGTAGAGTGCTGATCCACATGCACCATTTTATGTTACATCTGTTTATAAGGGTAGAGTGCTGATCCACATGCACCATTTTATGTTACATCTGTTTATAAGGGTAGAGTGCTGATCCACATGCACCATTTTATGTTACATCTGTTTATAAGGGTAGAGTGCTGATCCACATGCACCATTTTATGTTACATCTGTTTATAAGGGTAGAGTGCTGATCCACATGCACCATTTTATGTTACATCTGTTTATAAGGGTAGAGTGCTGATCCACATGCACCATTTTATGTTACATCTGTTTATAAGGGTAGAGTGCTGATCCACATGCACCATTTTATGTTACATCTGTTTATAAGGGTAGAGTGCTGATCCACATGCACCATTTTATGTTACATCTGTTTATAAGGGTAGAGTGCTGATCCACATGCACCATTTTATGTTACATCTGTTTATAAGGGTAGAGTGCTGATCCACATGCACCATTTTATGTTACATCTGTTTATAAGGGTAGAGTGCTGATCCACATGCACCATTTTATGTTACATCTGTTTATAAGGGTAGAGTGCTGATCCACATGCACCATTTTATGTTACATCTGTTTATAAGGGTAGAGTGCTGATCCACATGCACCATTTTATGTTACATCTGTTTATAAGGGTAGAGTGCTGATCCACATGCACCATTTTATGTTACATCTGTTTATAAGGGTAGAGTGCTGATCCACATGCACCATTTTATGTTACATCTGTTTATAAGGGTAGAGTGCTGATCCACATGCACCATTTTATGTTACATCTGTTTATAAGGGTAGAGTGCTGATCCACATGCACCATTTTATGTTACATCTGTTTATAAGGGTAGAGTGCTGATCCACATGCACCATTTTATGTTACATCTGTTTATAAGGGTAGAGTGCTGATCCACATGCACCATTTTATGTTACATCTGTTTATAAGGGTAGAGTGCTGATCCACATGCACCATTTTATGTTACATCTGTTTATAAGGGTAGAGTGCTGATCCACATGCACCATTTTATGTTACATCTGTTTATAAGGGTAGAGTGCTGATCCACATGCACCATTTTATGTTACATCTGTTTATAAGGGTAGAGTGCTGATCCACATGCACCATTTTATGTTACATCTGTTTATAAGGGTAGAGTGCTGATCCACATGCACCATTTTATGTTACATCTGTTTATAAGGGTAGAGTGCTGATCCACATGCACCATTTTATGTTACATCTGTTTATAAGGGTAGAGTGCTGATCCACATGCACCATTTTATGTTACATCTGTTTATAAGGGTAGAGTGCTGATCCACATGCACCATTTTATGTTACATCTGTTTATAAGGGTAGAGTGCTGATCCACATGCACCATTTTATGTTACATCTGTTTATAAGGGTAGAGTGCTGATCCACATGCACCATTTTATGTTACATCTGTTTATAAGGGTAGAGTGCTGATCCACATGCACCATTTTATGTTACATCTGTTTATAAGGGTAGAGTGCTGATCCACATGCACCATTTTATGTTACATCTGTTTATAAGGGTAGAGTGCTGATCCACATGCACCATTTTATGTTACATCTGTTTATAAGGGTAGAGTGCTGATCCACATGCACCATTTTATGTTACATCTGTTTATAAGGGTAGAGTGCTGATCCACATGCACCATTTTATGTTACATCTGTTTATAAGGGTAGAGTGCTGATCCACATGCACCATTTTATGTTACATCTGTTTATAAGGGTAGAGTGCTGATCCACATGCACCATTTTATGTTACATCTGTTTATAAGGGTAGAGTGCTGATCCACATGCACCATTTTATGTTACATCTGTTTATAAGGGTAGAGTGCTGATCCACATGCACCATTTTATGTTACATCTGTTTATAAGGGTAGAGTGCTGATCCACATGCACCATTTTATGTTACATCTGTTTATAAGGGTAGAGTGCTGATCCACATGCACCATTTTATGTTACATCTGTTTATAAGGGTAGAGTGCTGATCCACATGCACCATTTTATGTTACATCTGTTTATAAGGGTAGAGTGCTGATCCACATGCACCATTTTATGTTACATCTGTTTATAAGGGTAGAGTGCTGATCCACATGCACCATTTTATGTTACATCTGTTTATAAGGGTAGAGTGCTGATCCACATGCACCATTTTATGTTACATCTGTTTATAAGGGTAGAGTGCTGATCCACATGCACCATTTTATGTTACATCTGTTTATAAGGGTAGAGTGCTGATCCACATGCACCATTTTATGTTACATCTGTTTATAAGGGTAGAGTGCTGATCCACATGCACCATTTTATGTTACATCTGTTTATAAGGGTAGAGTGCTGATCCACATGCACCATTTTATGTTACATCTGTTTATAAGGGTAGAGTGCTGATCCACATGCACCATTTTATGTTACATCTGTTTATAAGGGTAGAGTGCTGATCCACATGCACCATTTTATGTTACATCTGTTTATAAGGGTAGAGTGCTGATCCACATGCACCATTTTATGTTACATCTGTTTATAAGGGTAGAGTGCTGATCCACATGCACCATTTTATGTTACATCTGTTTATAAGGGTAGAGTGCTGATCCACATGCACCATTTTATGTTACATCTGTTTATAAGGGTAGAGTGCTGATCCACATGCACCATTTTATGTTACATCTGTTTATAAGGGTAGAGTGCTGATCCACATGCACCATTTTATGTTACATCTGTTTATAAGGGTAGAGTGCTGATCCACATGCACCATTTTATGTTACATCTGTTTATAAGGGTAGAGTGCTGATCCACATGCACCATTTTATGTTACATCTGTTTATAAGGGTAGAGTGCTGATCCACATGCACCATTTTATGTTACATCTGTTTATAAGGGTAGAGTGCTGATCCACATGCACCATTTTATGTTACATCTGTTTATAAGGGTAGAGTGCTGATCCACATGCACCATTTTATGTTACATCTGTTTATAAGGGTAGAGTGCTGATCCACATGCACCATTTTATGTTACATCTGTTTATAAGGGTAGAGTGCTGATCCACATGCACCATTTTATGTTACATCTGTTTATAAGGGTAGAGTGCTGATCCACATGCACCATTTTATGTTACATCTGTTTATAAGGGTAGAGTGCTGATCCACATGCACCATTTTATGTTACATCTGTTTATAAGGGTAGAGTGCTGATCCACATGCACCATTTTATGTTACATCTGTTTATAAGGGTAGAGTGCTGATCCACATGCACCATTTTATGTTACATCTGTTTATAAGGGTAGAGTGCTGATCCACATGCACCATTTTATGTTACATCTGTTTATAAGGGTAGAGTGCTGATCCACATGCACCATTTTATGTTACATCTGTTTATAAGGGTAGAGTGCTGATCCACATGCACCATTTTATGTTACATCTGTTTATAAGGGTAGAGTGCTGATCCACATGCACCATTTTATGTTACATCTGTTTATAAGGGTAGAGTGCTGATCCACATGCACCATTTTATGTTACATCTGTTTATAAGGGTAGAGTGCTGATCCACATGCACCATTTTATGTTACATCTGTTTATAAGGGTAGAGTGCTGATCCACATGCACCATTTTATGTTACATCTGTTTATAAGGGTAGAGTGCTGATCCACATGCACCATTTTATGTTACATCTGTTTATAAGGGTAGAGTGCTGATCCACATGCACCATTTTATGTTACATCTGTTTATAAGGGTAGAGTGCTGATCCACATGCACCATTTTATGTTACATCTGTTTATAAGGGTAGAGTGCTGATCCACATGCACCATTTTATGTTACATCTGTTTATAAGGGTAGAGTGCTGATCCACATGCACCATTTTATGTTACATCTGTTTATAAGGGTAGAGTGCTGATCCACATGCACCATTTTATGTTACATCTGTTTATAAGGGTAGAGTGCTGATCCACATGCACCATTTTATGTTACATCTGTTTATAAGGGTAGAGTGCTGATCCACATGCACCATTTTATGTTACATCTGTTTATAAGGGTAGAGTGCTGATCCACATGCACCATTTTATGTTACATCTGTTTATAAGGGTAGAGTGCTGATCCACATGCACCATTTTATGTTACATCTGTTTATAAGGGTAGAGTGCTGATCCACATGCACCATTTTATGTTACATCTGTTTATAAGGGTAGAGTGCTGATCCACATGCACCATTTTATGTTACATCTGTTTATAAGGGTAGAGTGCTGATCCACATGCACCATTTTATGTTACATCTGTTTATAAGGGTAGAGTGCTGATCCACATGCACCATTTTATGTTACATCTGTTTATAAGGGTAGAGTGCTGATCCACATGCACCATTTTATGTTACATCTGTTTATAAGGGTAGAGTGCTGATCCACATGCACCATTTTATGTTACATCTGTTTATAAGGGTAGAGTGCTGATCCACATGCACCATTTTATGTTACATCTGTTTATAAGGGTAGAGTGCTGATCCACATGCACCATTTTATGTTACATCTGTTTATAAGGGTAGAGTGCTGATCCACATGCACCATTTTATGTTACATCTGTTTATAAGGGTAGAGTGCTGATCCACATGCACCATTTTATGTTACATCTGTTTATAAGGGTAGAGTGCTGATCCACATGCACCATTTTATGTTACATCTGTTTATAAGGGTAGAGTGCTGATCCACATGCACCATTTTATGTTACATCTGTTTATAAGGGTAGAGTGCTGATCCACATGCACCATTTTATGTTACATCTGTTTATAAGGGTAGAGTGCTGATCCACATGCACCATTTTATGTTACATCTGTTTATAAGGGTAGAGTGCTGATCCACATGCACCATTTTATGTTACATCTGTTTATAAGGGTAGAGTGCTGATCCACATGCACCATTTTATGTTACATCTGTTTATAAGGGTAGAGTGCTGATCCACATGCACCATTTTATGTTACATCTGTTTATAAGGGTAGAGTGCTGATCCACATGCACCATTTTATGTTACATCTGTTTATAAGGGTAGAGTGCTGATCCACATGCACCATTTTATGTTACATCTGTTTATAAGGGTAGAGTGCTGATCCACATGCACCATTTTATGTTACATCTGTTTATAAGGGTAGAGTGCTGATCCACATGCACCATTTTATGTTACATCTGTTTATAAGGGGAGAGTGCTGATCCACATGCACCATTTTATGTTACATCTGTTTATAAGGGTAGAGTGCTGATCCACATGCACCATTTTATGTTACATCTGTTTATAAGGGTAGAGTGCTGATCCACATGCACCATTTTATGTTACATCTGTTTATAAGGGTAGAGTGCTGATCCACATGCACCATTTTATGTTACATCTGTTTATAAGGGTAGAGTGCTGATCCACATGCACCATTTTATGTTACATCTGTTTATAAGGGTAGAGTGCTGATCCACATGCACCATTTTATGTTACATCTGTTTATAAGGGTAGAGTGCTGATCCACATGCACCATTTTATGTTACATCTGTTTATAAGGGTAGAGTGCTGATCCACATGCACCATTTTATGTTACATCTGTTTATAAGGGTAGAGTGCTGATCCACATGCACCATTTTATGTTACATCTGTTTATAAGGGTAGAGTGCTGATCCACATGCACCATTTTATGTTACATCTGTTTATAAGGGTAGAGTGCTGATCCACATGCACCATTTTATGTTACATCTGTTTATAAGGGTAGAGTGCTGATCCACATGCACCATTTTATGTTACATCTGTTTATAAGGGTAGAGTGCTGATCCACATGCACCATTTTATGTTACATCTGTTTATAAGGGTAGAGTGCTGATCCACATGCACCATTTTATGTTACATCTGTTTATAAGGGTAGAGTGCTGATCCACATGCACCATTTTATGTTACATCTGTTTATAAGGGTAGAGTGCTGATCCACATGCACCATTTTATGTTACATCTGTTTATAAGGGTAGAGTGCTGATCCACATGCACCATTTTATGTTACATCTGTTTATAAGGGTAGAGTGCTGATCCACATGCACCATTTTATGTTACATCTGTTTATAAGGGTAGAGTGCTGATCCACATGCACCATTTTATGTTACATCTGTTTATAAGGGTAGAGTGCTGATCCACATGCACCATTTTATGTTACATCTGTTTATAAGGGTAGAGTGCTGATCCACATGCACCATTTTATGTTACATCTGTTTATAAGGGTAGAGTGCTGATCCACATGCACCATTTTATGTTACATCTGTTTATAAGGGTAGAGTGCTGATCCACATGCACCATTTTATGTTACATCTGTTTATAAGGGTAGAGTGCTGATCCACATGCACCATTTTATGTTACATCTGTTTATAAGGGTAGAGTGCTGATCCACATGCACCATTTTATGTTACATCTGTTTATAAGGGTAGAGTGCTGATCCACATGCACCATTTTATGTTACATCTGTTTATAAGGGTAGAGTGCTGATCCACATGCACCATTTTATGTTACATCTGTTTATAAGGGTAGAGTGCTGATCCACATGCACCATTTTATGTTACATCTGTTTATAAGGGTAGAGTGCTGATCCACATGCACCATTTTATGTTACATCTGTTTATAAGGGTAGAGTGCTGATCCACATGCACCATTTTATGTTACATCTGTTTATAAGGGTAGAGTGCTGATCCACATGCACCATTTTATGTTACATCTGTTTATAAGGGTAGAGTGCTGATCCACATGCACCATTTTATGTTACATCTGTTTATAAGGGTAGAGTGCTGATCCACATGCACCATTTTATGTTACATCTGTTTATAAGGGTAGAGTGCTGATCCACATGCACCATTTTATGTTACATCTGTTTATAAGGGTAGAGTGCTGATCCACATGCACCATTTTATGTTACATCTGTTTATAAGGGTAGAGTGCTGATCCACATGCACCATTTTATGTTACATCTGTTTATAAGGGTAGAGTGCTGATCCACATGCACCATTTTATGTTACATCTGTTTATAAGGGTAGAGTGCTGATCCACATGCACCATTTTATGTTACATCTGTTTATAAGGGTAGAGTGCTGATCCACATGCACCATTTTATGTTACATCTGTTTATAAGGGTAGAGTGCTGATCCACATGCACCATTTTATGTTACATCTGTTTATAAGGGTAGAGTGCTGATCCACATGCACCATTTTATGTTACATCTGTTTATAAGGGTAGAGTGCTGATCCACATGCACCATTTTATGTTACATCTGTTTATAAGGGTAGAGTGCTGATCCACATGCACCATTTTATGTTACATCTGTTTATAAGGGTAGAGTGCTGATCCACATGCACCATTTTATGTTACATCTGTTTATAAGGGTAGAGTGCTGATCCACATGCACCATTTTATGTTACATCTGTTTATAAGGGTAGAGTGCTGATCCACATGCACCATTTTATGTTACATCTGTTTATAAGGGTAGAGTGCTGATCCACATGCACCATTTTATGTTACATCTGTTTATAAGGGTAGAGTGCTGATCCACATGCACCATTTTATGTTACATCTGTTTATAAGGGTAGAGTGCTGATCCACATGCACCATTTTATGTTACATCTGTTTATAAGGGTAGAGTGCTGATCCACATGCACCATTTTATGTTACATCTGTTTATAAGGGTAGAGTGCTGATCCACATGCACCATTTTATGTTACATCTGTTTATAAGGGTAGAGTGCTGATCCACATGCACCATTTTATGTTACATCTGTTTATAAGGGTAGAGTGCTGATCCACATGCACCATTTTATGTTACATCTGTTTATAAGGGTAGAGTGCTGATCCACATGCACCATTTTATGTTACATCTGTTTATAAGGGTAGAGTGCTGATCCACATGCACCATTTTATGTTACATCTGTTTATAAGGGTAGAGTGCTGATCCACATGCACCATTTTATGTTACATCTGTTTATAAGGGTAGAGTGCTGATCCACATGCACCATTTTATGTTACATCTGTTTATAAGGGTAGAGTGCTGATCCACATGCACCATTTTATGTTACATCTGTTTATAAGGGTAGAGTGCTGATCCACATGCACCATTTTATGTTACATCTGTTTATAAGGGTAGAGTGCTGATCCACATGCACCATTTTATGTTACATCTGTTTATAAGGGTAGAGTGCTGATCCACATGCACCATTTTATGTTACATCTGTTTATAAGGGTAGAGTGCTGATCCACATGCACCATTTTATGTTACATCTGTTTATAAGGGTAGAGTGCTGATCCACATGCACCATTTTATGTTACATCTGTTTATAAGGGTAGAGTGCTGATCCACATGCACCATTTTATGTTACATCTGTTTATAAGGGTAGAGTGCTGATCCACATGCACCATTTTATGTTACATCTGTTTATAAGGGTAGAGTGCTGATCCACATGCACCATTTTATGTTACATCTGTTTATAAGGGTAGAGTGCTGATCCACATGCACCATTTTATGTTACATCTGTTTATAAGGGTAGAGTGCTGATCCACATGCACCATTTTATGTTACATCTGTTTATAAGGGTAGAGTGCTGATCCACATGCACCATTTTATGTTACATCTGTTTATAAGGGTAGAGTGCTGATCCACATGCACCATTTTATGTTACATCTGTTTATAAGGGTAGAGTGCTGATCCACATGCACCATTTTATGTTACATCTGTTTATAAGGGTAGAGTGCTGATCCACATGCACCATTTTATGTTACATCTGTTTATAAGGGTAGAGTGCTGATCCACATGCACCATTTTATGTTACATCTGTTTATAAGGGTAGAGTGCTGATCCACATGCACCATTTTATGTTACATCTGTTTATAAGGGTAGAGTGCTGATCCACATGCACCATTTTATGTTACATCTGTTTATAAGGGTAGAGTGCTGATCCACATGCACCATTTTATGTTACATCTGTTTATAAGGGTAGAGTGCTGATCCACATGCACCATTTTATGTTACATCTGTTTATAAGGGTAGAGTGCTGATCCACATGCACCATTTTATGTTACATCTGTTTATAAGGGTAGAGTGCTGATCCACATGCACCATTTTATGTTACATCTGTTTATAAGGGTAGAGTGCTGATCCACATGCACCATTTTATGTTACATCTGTTTATAAGGGTAGAGTGCTGATCCACATGCACCATTTTATGTTACATCTGTTTATAAGGGTAGAGTGCTGATCCACATGCACCATTTTATGTTACATCTGTTTATAAGGGTAGAGTGCTGATCCACATGCACCATTTTATGTTACATCTGTTTATAAGGGAGAGTGCTGATCCACATGCACCATTTTATGTTACATCTGTTTATAAGGGTAGAGTGCTGATCCACATGCACCATTTTATGTTACATCTGTTTATAAGGGTAGAGTGCTGATCCACATGCACCATTTTATGTTACATCTGTTTATAAGGGTAGAGTGCTGATCCACATGCACCATTTTATGTTACATCTGTTTATAAGGGTAGAGTGCTGATCCACATGCACCATTTTATGTTACATCTGTTTATAAGGGTAGAGTGCTGATCCACATGCACCATTTTATGTTACATCTGTTTATAAGGGTAGAGTGCTGATCCACATGCACCATTTTATGTTACATCTGTTTATAAGGGTAGAGTGCTGATCCACATGCACCATTTTATGTTACATCTGTTTATAAGGGTAGAGTGCTGATCCACATGCACCATTTTATGTTACATCTGTTTATAAGGGTAGAGTGCTGATCCACATGCACCATTTTATGTTACATCTGTTTATAAGGGTAGAGTGCTGATCCACATGCACCATTTTATGTTACATCTGTTTATAAGGGTAGAGTGCTGATCCACATGCACCATTTTATGTTACATCTGTTTATAAGGGTAGAGTGCTGATCCACATGCACCATTTTATGTTACATCTGTTTATAAGGGTAGAGTGCTGATCCACATGCACCATTTTATGTTACATCTGTTTATAATGG